>NC_068441.1:12219901-12297401 GCF_023373465.1 Oncorhynchus keta
AGGTCACACCCCTACACGTGATATCAATGAAAAGCCTGCAGAATGTCCTCTGAAAAGGGACAACAGGACTTAATACAGTGGTTTGCATGGCCCCAGAGATATGGCCCAAGAACTGATGTCCACTAGAGGACAACAATGAATTGCTGAGTCTCAGGATGACATACTTGCATATGGTGCTTTCAAGACATCGGGGAACTCAAAAAAAAAAAAAAAAGGTCAAATCATGATATAAGTGATCTTCAAGTCGGAAAGTCAGAGCTCTAGAAAAATGCCCAAGTTTCCGACTTGGAATTCGTAGTTGGATAACCGTTAAACGTTTTTTTCCCAGGATGAGCTCTTTTTGGTTGTCGAGTTCCCAGTTGTCTTTTGCGCGTTGAATTTGGAAGTCGGAGATTTCTGAGAACCCAGTTATTTTGAACGTGGTATTATAGCCTACAATCTTGTATGACTGACACACACCATTTACGAGTGTGTGAACTCCCCCTGAATCATATAACGGCAATGTTGAAGTAAACAGAGTAATGCGGTATTTGCACGCTGTTATCACTCTTGTAATCAATGTGAGCCAAGCATTTGTTTTATAATGGGCGCTGGCAAAAATACCTTGTTGATAATAACCTAAATGGCCTATTATAATGCTATGTATCATCCTCGTTATATGAATGGGTTGACCGGAAAACACGGCCGTCTGTAACCTATTGCTACTGAGGTGTACAATTTGGCTTATAGGCTATCATTATTGTGGTATATACTAACCACATGGATTTCACTAAGGTGAAATCCATGTAATTTGTATATTGGAATCACATGTGTTTGTGCCACTTATATTGAGAACCCCTTGTAGGCTAAGTATAAAAACTGAAATGACCATTTGGAATTTATGACAATGAGAAGAATGACAAGATGAACTATTAGACACTCACGTTTTAGCAGGCATAGTGCGTTTTAGCAGGCATAGTCAAAATAGTGTCACAGTGGAGGTGTCAGTATTGTGACGAATACTGTGGTACTCTATTGTTGAGCCATTACAATAAAAAGGCATATCACATGTGCAGCATATGGTCATAGAAAATTGCAAAACAAAATCAAAATTAAGTCAACAAATGTATCTTTATCAAGGTACAACAGACGAGGTAGAGATAGATAGATGTGTTACTCTATTACTACGAGAGTGATACAATGTAACATGTGCGTGAGGCGGGCTGTAGACCTACAGTTATTACTCGTCTTTGTGTAGTAAAGGACAAAAGCAGGTGCAAGAAGAACGCGTGGGGGCGGGCTTTACTGCGTTAGAAAAAAAATGGTCATCAAGAATCATTGCCCATAGGTCAGTCATCTAAAATGGGCGTGATCAGTTTCGGCGAGTATATAAACTCTCCCGGAACACTTTCAATATAGAGGCAACTCAAGGAACTATTTCGAAAGCGCAAAAACTATTTCAAGCAGTAGCCTATTCGGAAACGCAGTGAACTTGGCAACAAGAAGTTCAAGTTCTGAATCAGGAAAGAAAAAACGTCAAAATTGAGAAGCAAGCGAGAACAGACCCCTGTTGCATATTTGAAAACATCTCGAGTCGAGCAGCTAATAGCCTTTTGATGCTGGTCATATCAATAGTTGGTTAACCAACTAGGCTACCTTTTAGTTAACTGTTCACTAGTCTTTAGCCTAGCTCTCCTATCGGCTCGGCTTGTCAATGCTTTTGCATCAGTTCGGGAACGGAGGCCTGGAAGTGATGCATTCTACAGCAATTCAAAAAGACACTACTTTTACCAAAATTTTCGTGGGCGGTTTGCCCTACCACACTAACGATGCTTCCTTGAGAAAGTATTTTGAGGCCTTCGGAGACATCGACGAGGCGGTGGTGATAACGGACAGACAAACGGGGAAATCCAGAGGATATGGCTTTGTAAGTAACATTGACACTTGTCGGTTATGCGTTTATCCTGCAGCTTGATCAGTGGCAGCACGTGCGTCTTTACGGCGACACAGTAAAATCGAGTTGCCTATACAATGTTAATGGTTGGTCTATTTGTTTTCTATGTATTTGTCATTGGGCAAATGCTCACCACGTTTCCTTCCGCCACCAAGTTATTGTTCCATGGAACTGTCTGTGCTACTTTCATAGAGGAAAACCGTAATACATGAGACTGCGCCAAGTACCTGTATAAAAGCACAAAGCAGCAGTTTTTAATCTCAATATCAAATAATTTCTTGGTAATGATTTAAGGACCTGACGGTGATTGTTTTTCAATTAAAATGGTCAAATACTATTTTTTTTCTTGGCATGCATTTTCGCAGGCATGAATTTAGCTAGGACTGCCTGTGAGTGGTCTGAGTGGGGAGGGGAAACTGAACTGCTAGCTGTTGGTGGAGTTCACTTGAAGACCAATTGAATGGTCTAATGGGCAAACGCTGCCCACCAGGGGCACTGCCATGCAAAACGATCTTGACCAGGGCTGCTTTCAGTACATGTTTATATTCTGGAACATTTACTGTATGAGCAATTCACATTTTAAAGCTGCAATATGAAACTTTTTGGGCGACCTGACCAAATTCACATAGAAATGTGAGTTATAGATCTTTCATTCTCGTTTTCATTCTCGTTTTTGTACATTTGCTGAAAACACACTATTTTTGTTTATGGTATAGTTATTTCATCGCGGCAATGATTATCTGCACCATACTGGCTTGTTTTGTCACATAAACTGAAACTTCAAATTTCAGAAAATGGCGGCGCAATTTAAACGTAGGTCACTTTAAAAAAAAAAGTTTTATACTTAACTCATTGCATCAAACAACACCTCGCCATTAAACTAAAAGGGCATCATTTTCATTTCACATTCTTATTCCAACCTCAGTGTGGAAATGTATACAAAACTCAGAAAAATCACGTTGACTGCACTGGACCTTGGAAGTACAAATGGATATCCCCAGCCGAATACAATGCTGTCGCCAAAGTGCATCTCTTGCGTATTGCGGTCATTCAAACGCATGTCACAATAATTCCTTGCCCAAATGTACGGCTTAAACGCGCAAATACGGAGAATCGTTTTTTGCCTTGATGTTATCACAGCTGTAATCAGGATGAGAGATCACACGAGTTATTGATAAGAAGATTATATATCTAAAGTCCCTCTGCTTATCCATTAAAACGAACACACCACATTCCTTTCCTTTTTTTTTCACCAACCTCCCGCACTGGCCCGTGAAGGACTTAGCTCTTATCGTTTGAGCTCTGCAAGGGCACACACTGAAGTGAGAGCTGCTGTCCTTGCTTGCTTTATATGGGGATTTTGGAGCGGTGTGGACATAGGCCCTCCCATTTGTAAACAACTGAAGCACTCAGGCCTTACATGTGGTGTTTATAGAATCATAACTGCGGTTATGAGTTAGAAAGTGGGAGTTCTTTTCTCTCCCGAGATGGAGATGGAAGTTGTGCACTTCCCGTTCCTGTGTCAGCTTAACCAATCACCACAGGTGGGGTTTTGATTGCCATAGATGGTTCCATTAATAATTTTATAAAACCAAATCTTCAGCTCCTAAGATTGACATTATTCAGCTCAAATTCAGATTGTCTGCCAGCTTCTGTAATGACCCTCTGGTAATCAGCCAGTGTGAGCAGAAACCATAACAGAGTCTGTATGAGGTAGGCAAAAATAAATGCTAATATTTACCAGAAACTTGGAGACTCATCAGCATTAACAGAGGCCGAAGATGGAATGGAAAACTGGTGTGTCGTTTACGCCTCAGCCAGTTGAACTGTTAAGAAAATGTCACTTTGTTTACACATCAGCGGTGACCAAAAAACTGTGGAGCTCTGTCATTAATGGCTGCTACTGCTGCCAAATGGGTCTGGTGTTTCAGGTCTGACTGGCTCGGGCATATGAGGGTGCTCGAGGTTGGGAAATAGGTGTTCCCCACCTTGCATGCAGTGGAGGGCAAAAAAACCCTCCGGCTTTATCCCAGTAACCGACAGGGCCAACTTGATCATCCTGTTGCTCACTGCTTGAGTAGCAGGATGACTTTTAAACACACTCCAATGGTGGATTAGTAGACCCTATCCAATAGTTTGTCAACACGGCCTCGCTGCTCATGTGTGTTCATAACACGTCATGGAGTGGGCTCAACCTCTCGTCTAGTCTAAAGAGGTATGCTTTCTTCAACAGACTAGAATATATCTATCTACACCTTAGATATGTAATCATCTGAGACATCTTGAATTGGCAGAAGGTGATGCTGTCTAATGCTTTGGAAGGAGAGTGAGGGGTGGAACTAACAATCTCCTTATGCTCTATTGCCTAATTGGATAAGCCCTTGTTATTCATTATTACTGAGACATATTTCAGCTGACTTCTTTGACTGTGCTGCTGACAAGTGGGTGGGTGGCTGATCAAGTTTTCTGGGTTGTGTTTAACTGATAATCACTGCTTTGTTTGCAATTTCCTCTTCTATTCAGAAAGGGGTATTTTTACAGTGGAAGCTGGACAGGGGGATTTCTGTGATGACAGACCAGCAGGGGTTGTTTCTTTTAGTTCTGCTTGGCGGATCAGGGTGGCCCTGTCCTTGACTGACCTTTTCATAGCTTCGCTGCCACAATTCGCAATGAATAGATTTCTACTTTTGACTGTATTACCAGCTAAAGGGGGGAACTGGTGTCTTTTCAGTTTTGCTAATATTGTCAACGTCTGTGTGATTACATGTCAGGTGACGATGACAGATCGGGGATCAGCAGAGCGGGCCTGTAAAGACCCCAACCCGATCATCGACGGGCGCAAGTCCAACGTGAACCTGGCCTACATTGGCGCCAAGCCCCGCAATATGCAACTAGGTGAGCCGACCAGGGGTGAGAACAACCGCCGGACGCACCAACACCACAACTACACTTGTCACGTACACACACACACCGTATCGGAATGTTTAGACAAATATATGTTGGTAAATGGTAATTCAGAAATCTCATGTCATACAGAAATGTACAAACACTTTTAAATGCATCTGGATTGACTCTTACACTTGTGTAATAGGGGACTGGGTCAATATATAACAAAAACGCAATGTCATTTGCCATCTCTGCATGTTTTGTTTATTATTGGTAGGTTGCTTGAGTTACCCCAGAGTTTAGTGAATTTTGCTCTGCCTCTCCTCTGCATTGTTCTCTGGGCCTCTTCTGTAAATGCAAATGTATCTGAAGGGAAGTTTCCTGTCTTCCAGGCATATCCATCGGAGTGCAACCTATTCACCCAGCACTCATCCAGAGGCAGTATGGGTAAGTGAGTGGGCAGTATACCACAGTATTTTCTGAATGACACATTAGGACAGATCAAACCCATATGTGCATAATGTATGTACGCTTTAGACTTTTGCCAATTGTTAACTTTTTTGTTTTCAAATGGTCGTAGCATGGTACATTCCCATGGGGACATGTGACGCTCATCCCCTCTTATAGACCCTCCAGTATCTATCTGGTTGAGTGGGCTCTCACTGAGCAAGGCTCTGGGGCAGAGTGTTTGTCTGTGCTGTAGAAACAGTCTGGAGGGAGGCCAGTCTGTTACTGGTGCCCAGGACAAGCGTTCCGCTGGGCTTTTAATGGCCATGCCACTGACATGGGATTGACACCACTCGCCCCCTGCTGTTGCAGTGCCCCCCCCCTCAAGTCCTAGCTTTGAAGCCAGAGGTATAAGCCCTTACATGTTATAAGATCGTGTCAATGGACTTTGGGTGCTTAGAATCCCCCCTATGTCCATAACGGGCAGGGCGGAGCCCCTCAGGTTCTGAAACGTGCTCTGTGGTCATGTGTCTGACAGGTGTTGGCCCTTATTGGAGCTTTTTACACTACCTAATCCCCCGTGACTGACTGCAGCCCCAGAGGGAGAGAGGGCACCTGTCTGTTGAGCTCGGAGATCTCTCTATGGGCTTGTGACAGACACAGGCTGCTCTAAGATGGAGCGCACACAAGTGTTCTTTCAGCCTTTCTCCCGCACCAGACCCTTAAACGGCATGTTATGAAGTGGTATGGTTGGGAGGGATTGAGCATGTGTGTGGACCAGACTGGACCGTAGCATAGTGCTCCTCTTCCACTCCCCCTTCATTTTACCCTATAGTATTTTTTTACTATTGTCCTCCCCTCCCAGAAGGAGAAGAAACGAGACGAGAAAGACAAAGCCTTAACACTGTTTTCTGCTGGGTGTCTGGGAGGATGATTGGACTGAGACGCTGAAAATTGACACCCCTGTGAGACTGGGGGTGGGAATAAGGGGGGAAGATTAGGTAAGGGTTTTAAGTTGGGGGGTTGTGACAGCTCTGTCTCTGAAGAGGCATTGTGCTTAATGATGCTGTACTTTCACCAGGCGCCACATCTCCTACAGGTGTTACCCACAATGTTTTTTTGCATTACATTTTTATGATTGCTTTTCTGTATAATTTTGTTTTACTTCCAGGCCAGAATTTGATGCCAGGACCTTTTTTGCATGTAGCCTCAAGTTTGAATGCAGTAGGACTGTCCCCGGCCCCCAAAAGTTAAACGATCTTGGTCGACCAAGAGTATTCTATTCTTTGGACCAATCGACTGGCCTAAATTTTTCCATATAGACACCCTATGCGCTTTAATAAAATCGACTACTGTATATGTCGGTTATTACACTGTATATGTCGGCTGCCATTACACTCCCGAAGTTGCTGATAATAGGCTACACTGGGGTTTGGCAACCTTTTTTTTCCATTTGGAGTGCCAATTTATTTTAACATTTCTACTGATCTGCGTGCCAATAATGATTTTCAAATGCATCTAAATTATACAAATCTCTGTAAAAAAAAAATAATAAAAAAAAAATAATAATAACATTTGCTTACGTAAAGCCAACAAATAAAAACATTGGCGCCTGCAGGTCGAAAATATCTTGATACAAATAAATCTCATTGGCCACACAGACTATCTGCTAGGAACTTGAAATGTTGTATCAACTTGGTCCAGCAGAACGCTGAATCTAGCAGAATCTAACAAACTTGCAGCATTGTATAAACATTCTGGACCCTCAATCAAGATGCGCTATAAAGGGTCCTCCCGAGTGGCGCAGTGATCTAAGGCACTGCATCGCATTGTTGCCGCATTACCACAGCCTGGGGTTTGATCATTACCGGCTGTAGCCGGGAGTCCCGTTGGCCCAGCGTCATCCGGGTTAGTGGAGGGTTTGGCTGGGGGGTGGCTTTACTTGGCTCATTGTGCTCTAGCAACTCCCTGTGGCGGGCCGAGTGCCTGCAGGCTGATTTCGGTCGTCAGTTGCGCTGCGTTTCGTCCGACACATTGGTGATTCTGGATTAAGTGAGCGGGTGTTTCGGCGAATGCATGACTCTACCTTCGCCTCTTCCGAGCCCGTTGGGGAGTTACAGCGACGAGACGAGGGTAAAAATTTATTTTGATATCGACTGGCAAGCTATTGACCAAACAATCGACCAGTCGACTAAATGGGGTCAGCCCTAGCATGTAGGTCAGAACTACGTATTGGCAGTGGATTTATTTGCCATGAAAGCCCAAATGTAACGGATTTATCCTAGCTAGCAACAGTTAGCATGAATTGATGAAGCCCTTCGATTTGTTCACCACGACGAAAACATGAGGGCTAGGTCAGGAAGTCCATCTGCTTGGTGCGGCAGTCCCTTCGCCCTGCCAGCCCCCTGTCACAAAACCAACTGACCCCGATCCCTCCATTCCCAAGACCCCCACAGGCCTTGTGATGTCAGATGGCCCAGGGAGCTCTGCTTCCCTGTTTAATCTTCTCCTTTTCTGCCTCTTCTCTCACTCTTGTTTCTCTGCATTCACATCTCATCCTCTCAGTATAGTAATTTCTATTAACTTTTCTATCAAAATGATTGAAGCATTTACCATTTTGTTGTACTTCCTACTAATGTACATCAGAAAGGTCATCTTGATCTAGCTCGAGGTCTGTGGCCACAGAAAAGAGAGGCTCATCTCTGTGTGTGAATGTGCGTATGCCCGACAGGCTTCATGTATAGTCAACTGTCTGTGCCAGTCTGTGTGGGTGTCTGAATGGTTCTTTGTGAGTAGCTGACCGTTCTGTACCGTTAGAGGGGAGAACAGTGTATCAGCATGCTCTGTTCCCTCTGCCATGGGCTCCTGGTTGGGTCATATTATCTCTGTCTATAGTGTTCATGTTTTTATTTTTGTGTGGATTATTGTTGGTCTATTCCACTCAGCAGACCTCTTGTTCTGACTATTAAATGCCTACCTACACAGAGAAAGACATGCTATGTGTGTGAACCCAGGCAACACTGGTCTCGACTTCTGTATCATATCAGCATGTCTTCAAACGTTGCAAAACAGCTTAGCCGCTAGCTTCATTCATCACCCTGAAGGATGGAACAATCCCAATAGTATCAATGAGGATCCAGATAATGAATACATGTTGTTAACCTCCACTATCCTCCCCAACCCCCTTATGGTTGCTCTGTGCTCCCAGCTGAACAGTGTGCCGGAAGGGGAGTGAAGATACCCGAGGTACAGGCTTCGTTCGGCCTTGTTTGGAGGCTCCCAGGAGGAGGGTAGCAGGCAGTTGTGACTGTTCCTGCCCCTCTAAGGTGCCAACGATGGCTTGAGAGTGCAGTGTGTTGTGATGGTTTGGAGTGCCTTTATTTTTCCCTGTGTGTGTGATATGACATGAAAAGGTTATGCTGATTAGAGTGCCTATTCCCTATTATGGCATGGTTTGCAGTGGTGACTTTGGTTGCTGTTTTAAAGTTTCAGTGTGGGGCTGAAGGGTTTGGGGGTTTGGGGGTGTGGCTGGGAGAGTGTAAGGCAGGGTGCTATTGGATGTTGTGAGTATGTCTTGTCACTCCTGCACGCTTCCCCTTTGCTGTGTTTGAGTTGATGGCTGTCTTCCATTGCTTCATTCCCACGTCTTCTCTCATGACCACTGACCTGAAAGGACGCGGGTGAACACAACATGGTGGTAACTCATCCAGTGGCCATGACGTTAAGAGGCAAGGAAAGGAAGCCGTTGGTGTATTGAAACTCAGCTGAGAAGTGTTGCGTTGTGTGCTGTGACTGTACCATCTTGTCTTTACCTTCTTTCACTCTGACCGTACTGCATTCTCCTACCAGACACTCTGCGTGAAGACCGTTCCCCATTTTACTCTCCTCTGAGCTCTGCTTTTGGCTTGTGTGCTTTTGCAGTGAGCGAGTTCCTCTGTTTCCCTCGAGCTGCAGTATCAAGGAGGAGGGGGGGGACAGACCCTAGAGGCACTTTGAGGCCCGGTTAAAAATATCGCCCCAACTCAGTCTGTCTCCCCATGAATGATGTGCTGCTAGACTGAGACTGGAGGAGAATGAGCTGTCTAAACACAAATCCTCATTCAGGGAGGGAGAGCTTTGAGTACATGAGACCCAACTGGCTAATAGACTGCCTTGATAAGTACTCCCCATCTTTCAACCATTGATGCCCAATGTAGCTTGCACTCAAAAACAGGAACCAGAACTCCATCAAACTTCCCCTTTGTGAGCAAGTGTGTGTGTGCGCAGACATTGGTTGGAGTGTGCTCAGTGAGTGAAGAGCAGCAGCTGTTAAAACACTAGCTGGTGTCTGGGCTTGAAAACCTGCCAGTAACGGCTGTCTCTCTTCTCCCCACTACCACACCCTTTCTCTCTCAGGGGGCTTACCGAACAGGTTTTGTAGGTTTTTTTTAAGTGACGAGGGATGTTGATTTCTTCTCATTATCCCATGCTCTCTTTGCACATTAGTAGTGGGTGGTGTGGCATCTGGTTAGTTTCCCCACCACTGGATGGGATGTACTGGGCTCAGCACAACTCTACTGTATTGAAGACCTGCTGGAGAATGTAACTGATACCATCCAGGCCTAAAGCTTTCTTTGCTCCTGTCCTTCATTGTATGTTAAAGTGTGTAACTAGTGTCCTGTTGTCTGTGTTCTCCAGGTTGGCCCAGCAGTATGTGTATCCCCAAGCCTTCATCCAGCCCAGCCTGGTTCTCCCCTCTCAGGTGTCCTCCTCCACCCCCTACCTGGACTACAGTGCTGCCTACGCCCAGTACGCCCAGGCAGCCTTTGAGCAGTACCCCTACGCTGCCTCCCCAGGGTTCCTGGGCTACGGCTACACCCCCAGCCCTGCCACCGCCCCCTCCCAGGCCCCTGCTTCTGTTCATCAGACTCTCCCCACAGGGGCAGGCCCAGCCCCCAACTACTTACAGTACGCCCCCCAGCAGCATGTTCAGCCAGACCGCATGCAGTGAGGCGAGGCAGGATGCAGGGAGTCCTGTAGGCCGCCTGGGGAGTCACCCTGTGCTGCCCCTGCCAGGGCTTCCAGGGAAGGGCTGGAGAAAGCGGGACTATTGCACTATGATGAGCCCTCCCCTGAGTTTGGGGTGGGAGGGTTGGGCTAGAATAAAATGCATGGTTGCTTCAGAGGGCTTCCAGAAACAGACACTTCATTTTTATTATTGGTCTTTATTGTATTAATACTAGTATCCTTTATCAATGTAATTATTAATTGTTTTGTTTCAATCAGTGGAAACCTTCAATGTCCATGGTACATATCTGTGTTTTGGAGAGAGCTGAGGGGGGTGGTGGGCTTACTTGGACATTTGCCCCCTCCCCCCTCTTTACCAGGGCATGGGGTTGGCGACGGCACTGCTGCTTGGGTACACTGGGAATTGGAACAGAGGTGGGAGGCATGACGCCAACTGTTTCCATCCACACCAGAGCAGACGAGGATTCTGCCCTCTCATACCCCCAGTGTTATTGCTCCAACACCATGGGGGGCATGACTCTGTCTTTCAGAGTTCATCACTAAATGGAGAACGAAGAGATCCTGGGATCCCCTTATTTGAGTCGATCAATCGTTGGACATCAGGACGACATTTATTTTCATGAAAGATGCCTTAATAAAACTCCTGTTTTTACAAACACTCCTCCTTTAACCCCTTCCTTCACTCACAGAGCCACAGGGTAGTTTTCACATGGCCTGACTTCATATTTATACCAGACACTTGTAGTCTATTGACTCACTTTGTCTTGATTGTTGTAGATAATCATATGCAGGAAGTGGGAGGAGGGGTCAAAGAGCATTGGGTATTTTATGTAAGGCAGCTGATGTAACCAGTGCCTGCATATTTTGTCGAACTGTTCATCCAGGATTGTCAAATTTTGATCTCAGAAAGGACATGTACAGTATTTGTAAGTGTTTCATTATCAAGTACATTTACAATATTTATGTTTTGAGGTATTTATAGGAAATTCTGTAGCTTTTTTGTAACTTGGTCTTGTTGCACTGAAGTCCTACAACTTGGTAAGTGTATGTGCAGATCCACAATTTGTCTTATTCATTTGATGATGGCCATATTTGTATTTTCCATGTTCCCTCTGAACCAATGGATTTGCCTGTATGCACAATGCTAGATGCTCTTTTGTAGCCCCAGTTTCACTGCTGCTGGCTGGGATCAGACACTCTGTAGACTGTTTCAGCAAAATGTCATTTCCAGTCCATTCAAAGAAGCCAAACCAAAAAAATCTTGGAAAAATAAAGAATTTGTATTTAAAAAAGGTCTTGACTTGTTTCCTTTATTAAATGTTTTAAAAATCTAACTTGATACCCACAACTCTATGAAGAGCAGATAACATTTCAAACTCTGTCATTTTTGCCTTAAATGTATGAAGGAATGTAAAAAAAAAAAAAAAAAAACACGAATGGACTCTATTAGGAATGGCTAAGGTTGACTAGAGCTACAAACTAGCTCCTGTTGGGGTGAGAGGGTTCAGTTGCTAGTGTGTGTGACAGTCGTTATCACAGTGCTGTGTGTTCTGTCTGCTTTGTGGTTGGGGGTAAGGACTCTGGGAGCAGAAGACCGTACTTTATCAGCCCACAACACTACCACCTGCCAGGGCCACTGGGTGTTGCTGAGGACATGACAAGCTTGGAACTGTAGAGCCAGAAGGGGAGGAGTTTATTAGTACAGTAAGTGGTTAAAAGCACAGTCACCCTGGTTACCGTGCTTATTTTAGTGCATCGTAACCATGTGAGTTGTCAACTGTCACATATAAACGGTTTACCTGGTTGGTTCCCTCTATCTGTGCTTAAGTCCTTTGTTTAACAATTTGAGCTGTTTTATTTTACCAGACCACACATCAGAGATGCTGGCGGAGTCTTGTAAAACGGCTTGGAACATGTCAAGTACAAGGTTGTGAAGCCTCACTGACTGACTGACAAAGGTCTAGTGGAGGAAGAAGGACCGTGTGTATATTTAAAGAACGGAGAGGGATACCAGATGGCTTTGTTGCAGTATTCTGGACATTTTCAGGGAACCATACAGCATGTTTAAATAAGCAATGTGCAGTAATGGAACACATGTCTCAGGGGTTACAGTTACATTGTTGAATCATGTCATAGGTGTTTATGGCAAGTGTGTGGTGACAGACTGGGTGTCCTCTGGTCTATGTGACGTCACTGTGTTTAAGTAGGAGAGTGCTGAGTTCAAGTGCTGTAAATGTATGGTCGCCTCATTACTTTCCCTACTCTCCCCGATGCTCCTCCCAATCATCTGGCTTCCCTCACATTCTCACAGTCCTCACAGTTTCTCCTTGTAGCCCTTTCCCCTGCATGCTCTCTGTTTCTATTCTCACTTTCTTTTCTCACTCTCCCTCTCTCTTTCCTACTGCCTCTGTTTCTCCTCACGCTTCGTTATTTTCTCACTCTCCCTCTCTTTCCTACTGCCTCTGTTTCTCCTCCTCACGCTTCGTTATTTTCTCACTCTCCCTCTCTTTCCTACTGCCTCTGTTTCTCCTCCTCACGCTTCGTTATTTTCTCACTCTCCCTCTCTTTCCTACTGCCTCTGTTTCTCCTCCTCACGCTTCGTTATTTTCTCACTCTCCCTCTCTCTTTCCTACTGCCTCTGTTTCTCCTCCTCACGCTTCGTTATTTTCTCACTCTCCCTCTCTTTCCTACTGCCTCTGTTTCTCCTCCTCACGCTTTGTTATTTTCTCACTCTCCCTCTCTTTCCTACTGCCTCTGTTTCTCCTCCTCACGCTTCGTTATTTTCTCACTCTCCCTCTCTCTTTCCTACTGCCTCTGTTTCTCCTCCTCACGCTTTGTTATTTTCTCACTCTCCCTCTCTCTTTCTTACTGCCTCTGTTTCTCCTCCTCACGCTTTGTTATTTTCTCACTCTCCCTCTCTTTCCTACTGCCTCTGTTTCTCCTCCTCACGCTTTGTTATTTTCTCACTCTCCCTCTCTTTCCTACTGCCTCTGTTTCTCCTCCTCACGCTTTGTTAATTTCTCACTCTTCCTCTCTCTTTCCTACTGCCTCTGTTTCTCCTCCTCACGCTTCGTTATTTTCTCACTCTCCCTCTTTCCTACTGCCTCTGTTTCTCCTCACGCTTCATTGTTCTTATTTCACTCTCTCCCTGTCATTCTAACCCCTCTCTCACCTTCCCACTGTCTCTCACTGAATCATGAGCGGGGAGAAACAGAGTGTCAGGTGGATGAACGAGGTCATACACAGGCCCATTAGAGCATGTTTTGCAGAGTCACCATAAGGCATCACACGCACATTCTACAGTGCAGTTCACTCAAATCTAACTCCACACATGCTCTACTCTGAGTCATGTTCCCCTCTGATGTCAATGGATTCCTCAGAACTCATATAACTCGGTCCTGTCTTATCAGCCCCCAGCTACCTTCAGAATGAAATGACTTTTTCTACTCGGTTACCCCCCAACTCCCATCCTCCTTGATTTCACTATGTGTTGATCTTTCACTTTGAGGTGGATTTCCACACCATCCCTCAGACACATTTTATAACTCTCCGTGATGCCTCTTGCAATTACTCGTTTTTATAATTGTAAAATATTTGGGTAATGTTTTTTAATATCAATCGACAACTATTATTGAACTTTTTTTAAATGGAAAATGGTATGGGGTAATGCCTGTCATGGTCACCTCATCTAGTGATATTCAAAAAGCCACAGATTTGATTGAAGGAAACCCCTTTGCAAAACACCAACAGCAAAAGGTGAATGTTCTGGTATATCCTATTGCGTACTATAACTGGAATGTTGTGTACTGTTGCAATACTGAACTAACCCATCTACTCAAAGTCTGTATTCTGTTTCCTCTGTAAACATACCGCCCCCTATATCCAGCTACTCTGACCATCTCTCAACTCTGCTGTATTAGTGGTCCTGTGTAACAGTCTGAAGTGGCCCCCTGGGGCCTGGGTAATATCAGCAGCCATTTCAGATAGGGTCAGCTCTATATTTACCCCCCTCTCAAAGTGCCCAGCCCTGACCCATGTCATCTTCCCGCGCCAACCCAGAGAGATTATAAGGACAGGTCTGGAGTGGGGTAGAGTGTTGGGGATATGCATGTGGAACATCGACAGACAGGGCAGAGGGCTGATGGATGGTAGGGTATGGGGGGGGGGGGCAGACAGGGGTTTATTGTGAAGGCAGGTTTGATGTCCCTGTGAGCAGCCTGCTCTTATGGACATAGTTAGAAAGGAATGGGATGTAGAAAAACCAGGAGGTAGGGAGTAGAGGATAGGTTGCTATGGACAGGGGGCCGTTGAGTGGGATGGGTTATTGTGCGTTCCAATAAACGGGCTTGCTCCCTATCAGCCAGGCTAATGGACCTCTGTGTGATTCTCACACTCAGCCATTAAACGGCGTGGGTGGGTGATGATAATGAAGACATCTACTACTCAGACTCTATAGCAGGCTGTTACTGTCAGTCATGTGCATTAAAGGCTAAATGGAAGTGGAGGTTGGTTAATTGGTATGCGTGTGATTATGTGTGTGTGTGCTTGCAAGGTCATGAGTGTTTTATTCTAGAGCGATGATGCACTTGGACATATTCAGCCTTTTGGTGTTGATAACAGCATGTTGATGCACAGGTTTTGCTCTGGGAGTGTGATTATGTATGAATTTACAGGAAGTGTGAGGGAGTGAAATTAAATGTGTGTGGGTGGGTGGGTGGGTGAGTGAGTGAGTGTATGTGTGCTCTCATCACCCTTGTGATGGAGTGTTTGTGTTTTGTTCTCTCTCTCTCTCCCTTCAGATCCCCCATGTTTTCAAGCCTGTAATTTGATCTGAGTTTGTCTCACTGAGTTTAAGCCTGGGGAGGACAGGCAGGAGCAGTGTGTAATCATTGGCTCAGTCTCGAAGAGACATACATACAGACCAGGCCAGGCGAGGAAGACAAAACCCTCTTATCTCCATATCCTTCCCCCTGTCTACTAATCTGTTCACACCAGCCTATATGTACAGTTCACACGCCCTACACGATGCACATACACACTGTCACACACACTCTTCAGCAATGCACACAAACACAATCCTCAGTAGGATGGACAGTGCACCACACACACTTTCCCCAGCGATGTGTGATTGTGCACAGTCTGCTCACACACAGGACATGGGCCTTGCTGTGCATACAGCTGGAAAAAGGGGGTTTCTCTGTGCAGTCACAAGGGCTTTGTGTCATCATGCAGTATGAGTGGCTAATGTAGCATGGCTAACACATTCCTCTGGGTGAGATCACATACAGGGGCGAGGGGAAAGGTTATAGTGTGAGGAGCGGTGAGAAGAGAAGGGTGAGGTGTATGTGTTTGTGCGTGTGCTTTTGCTTTGACTATCCTTGTGGGGAAAATAAGTTCTAACAAAGGATAGTGAAACAAGACATTTTGCCGATCCCCACAAGAAGAAAATGCTATTTTAGGCTTAGGGGTTAGGTTTAGGATTAGAGTTAGGTTTTGGATTTGGATTTGGGTTTGGGGTTAGGTTTAAGGAAAATAGGATTGTGAATGGAAATCAATTTTAGGTCCCCACAAGGATATTAAAATGTGTGTGTCTGTGTGTGTGTGGTTATGAGGAGGGGTGATAGGTTTATGTAAAGGCATCAGCATAGTTCGGTTCGGCTGAACCAGTGTGCTTTATACTAACTTAAAAGACCTTTGCTTGAAAACTAGAAAAAAGTTTGTCCATCTTGAGACGCTGTAGCCGTTTCCTCAAAATAGTACATTTACATTTACATTTAAGTCATTTAGCAGACGCTCTTATCCAGAGCGACTTACAAATTGGTGCATTCACCTTATGACATCCAGTAGAACAGTCACTTTACAATAGTGCATCTAAATCTTAAAGGGGGGGGGGTGAGAAGGATTACTTATCCTATCCTAGGTATTCCTTAAAGAGGTGGGGTTTCAGGTGTCTCCGGAAGGTGGTGATTGACTCCGCTGTCCTGGCGTCGTGAGGGAGTTTGTTCCACCATTGGGGGCCAGAGCAGCGAACAGTTTTGACTGGGCTGAGCGGGAACTGTACTTCCTCAGTGGTAGGGAGGCGAGCAGGCCAGAGGTGGATGAACGCAGTGCCCTTGTTTGGGTGTAGGGCCTGATTAGAGCCTGGAGGTACTGAGGTGCCGTTCCCCTCACAGCTCCGTAGGCAAGCACCATGGTCTTGTAGCGGATGCGAGCTTCAACTGGAAGCCAGTGGAGAGAGCGGAGGAGCGGGGTGACGTGAGAGAACTTGGGAAGGTTGAACACCAGACGGGCTGCGGCGTTCTGGATGAGTTGTAGGGGTTTAATGGCACAGGCAGGGAGCCCAGCCGACAGCGAGTTGCAGTAATCCAGACGGGAGATGACAAGTGCCTGGATTAGGACCTGCGCCGCTTCCTGTGTGAGGCAGGGTCGTACTCTGCGGATGTTGTAGAGCATGAACCTACAGGAACGGGCCACCGCCTTGATGTTAGTTGAGAATGACAAGGTGTTGTCCAGGATCACGCCAAGGTTCTTAGCGCTCTGGGAGGAGGACACAATGGAGTTGTCAACCGTGATGGCGAGATCATGGAACGGGCAGTCCTTCCCTGGGAGGAAGAGCAGCTCCGTCTTGCCGAGGTTCAGCTTGAGGTGGTGATCCGTCATCCACACTGATATGTCTGCCAGACATGCAGAGATGCGATTTGCCACCTGGTCATCAGAAGGGGGAAAGGAGAAGATTAATTGTGTGTCGTCTGCATAGCAATGATAGGAGAGACCATGTGAGGTTATGACAGAGCCAAGTGACTTGGTGTATAGCGAGAATAGGAGAGGGCCTAGAACAGAGCCCTGGGGGACACCAGTGCTGAGAGCGCGTGGTGAGGAGACAGATTCTCGCCACGCCACCTGGTAGGAGCGACCTGTCAGGTAGGACGCAATCCAAGCGTGGGCCGCGCCGGAGATGCCCAACTCGGAGAGGGTGGAGAGGAGGATCTGATGGTTCACAGTATCGAAGGCAGCCGATAGGTCTAGAAGGATGAGAGCAGAGGAGAGAGAGTTAGCTTTAGCGGTGCGGAGCGCCTCCGTGATACAGAGAAGAGCAGTCTCAGTTGAATGACTAGTCTTGAAACCTGACTGATTAGGATCAAGAAGGTCATTCAGAGAGAGATAGCGGGAGAGCTGGCCAAGGACGGCACGTTCAAGAGTTTTGGAGAGAAAAGAAAGAAGGGATACTGGTCTGTAGTTGTTGACATCGGAGGGATCGAGTGTAGGTTTTTTCAGAAGGGGTGCAACTCTCGCTCTCTTGAAGACGGAAGGGACGTAGCCAGCGGTCAGGGATGAGTTGATGAGCGAGGTGAGGTAAGGGAGAAGGTCTCCGGAAATGGTCTGGAGAAGAGAGGAGGGGATAGGGTCAAGCGGGCAGGTTGTTGGGCGGCCGGCCGTCACAAGACGCGAGATTTCATCTGGAGAGAGAGGGAGAAAGAGGTCAGAGCACAGGGTAGGGCAGTGTGAGCAGAACCAGCGGTGCCGTTTGACTTAGCAAACGAGGATCGGATGTCGTCGACCTTCTTTTCAAAATGGTTGACGAAGTCATCTGCAGAGAGGGAGGAGGGGGGAGGAGGATTCAGGAGGGAGGAGAAGGTGGCAAAGAGCTTCCTAGGGTTAGAGGCAGATGCTTGGAATTTAGAGTGGTAGAAAATGGCTTTAGCAGCAGAGACAGAGGAGGAAAATGTAGAGAGGAGGGAGTGAAAGGATGCCAGGTCCGCAGGGAGGCGAGTTTTCCTCCATTTCCGCTCGGCTGCCCGGAGCCCTGTTCTGTGAGCTCGCAATGAGTCGTCGAGCCACGGGGCGGGAGGGGAGGACCGAGCCGGCCTGGAGGATAGGGGACATAGAGAGTCAAAGGATGCAGAAAGGGAGGAGAGGAGGGTTGAGGAGGCAGAATCAGGAGATAGGTTGGAGAAGGTTGGAGCAGAGGGAAGAGATGATAGGATGGAAGAGGAGAGAGTAGCGGGGGAGAGAGAGCGAAGGTTGGGACGGCGCGATACCATCCGAGTAGGGGCAGTGTGGGAGGTGTTAGATGAGAGCGAGAGGGAAAAGGATACAAGGTAGTGGTCGGAGACTTGGAGGGGAGTTGCAGGGGTGAGAGGAGAGGGTGAGGGAGGAAGGGTTAGGGTGAGCAGGGGTGAGAGGAGAGAGTGAGGGAGGAAGGGTTAGGGTGAGCAGGGGTGAGAGGAGAGAGTGAGGGAGGAAGGGTTAGGGTGAGCAGGGGTGAGAGGAGAGGGTGAGGGAGGAAGGGTTAGGGTGAGCAGGGGTGAGAGGAGAGAGTGAGGGAGGAAGGGTTAGGGTGAGCAGGGGTGAGAGGAGAGAGTGAGGGAGGAAGGGTTAGGGTTAGCAGGGGTGAGAGGAGAGAGTGAGGGGGGAAGGGTTAGGGTGAGCAGGGGTGAGAGGAGAGGGTGAGGGAGGAAGGGTTAGGGTGAGCAGGGGTGAGAGGAGAGAGTGAGGGAGGAAGGGTGAGCAGGGTTGAGAGGAGAGGGTGAGGGAGGAAGGGTTAGGGTGAGCAGGGGTGAGAGGAGAGGGTGAGGGAGGAAGGGTTAGGGTGAGCAGGGGTGAGAGGAGAGAGTGAGGGAGGAAGGGTGAGCAGGGTTGAGAGGAGAGGGTGAGGGAGGAAGGGTTAGGGTGAGCAGGGGTGAGAGGAGAGGGTGAGGGAGGAAGGGTTAGGGTGAGCAGGGGTGAGAGGAGAGAGTGAGGGAGGAAGGGTTAGGGTGAGCAGGGGTGAGAGGAGAGAGTGAGGGAGGAAGGGTTAGGGTGAGCAGGGGTGAGAGGAGAGAGTGAGGGAGGAAGGGTTAGGGTGAGCAGGGTTGAGAGGAGAGGGTGAGGGAGGAAGGGTTAGGGTGAGCAGGGTTGAGAGGAGAGGGTGAGGGAGGAAGGGTTAGGGTGAGCAGGGGTGAGAGGAGAGGGTGAGGGAGGAAGGGTTAGGGTGAGCAGGGGTGAGAGGAGAGGGTGAGGGAGGAAGGGTTAGGGTGAGCAGGGGTGAGAGGAGAGAGTGAGGGAGGAAGGGTTAGGGTGAGCAGGGGTGAGAGGAGAGAGTGAGGGAGGAAGGGTTAGGGTGAGCAGGGTTGAGAGGAGAGGGTGAGGGAGGAAGGGTTAGGGTGAGCAGGGGTGAGAGGAGAGGGTGAGGGAGGAAGGGTTAGGGTGAGCAGGGGTGAGAGGAGAGGGTGAGGGAGGAAGGGTTAGGGTGAGCAGGGGTGAGAGGAGAGAGTGAGGGAGGAAGGGTTAGGGTGAGCAGGGGTGAGAGGAGAGAGTGAGGGAGGAAGGGTTAGGGTGAGCAGGGGTGAGAGGAGAGGGTGAGGGAGGAAGGGTTAGGGTGAGCAGGGGTGAGAGGAGAGGGTGAGGGAGGAAGGGTTAGGGTGAGCAGGGGTGAGAGGAGAGGGTGAGGGAGGAAGGGTTAGGGTGAGCAGGGGTGAGAGGAGAGAGTGAGGGAGGAAGGGTTAGGGTGAGCAGGGGTGAGAGGAGAGAGTGAGGGAGGAAGGGTTAGGGTGAGCAGGGGTGAGAGGAGAGGGTGAGGGAGGAAGGGTTAGGGTGAGCAGGGGTGAGAGGAGAGGGTGAGGGAGGAAGGGTTAGGGTGAGCAGGGGTGAGAGGAGAGGGTGAGAGAGGAAGGGTTAGGGTAAGCAGGGGTGAGAGGAGAGAGTGAGGGAGGAAGGGTTAGGGTGAGCAGGGGTGAGAGGAGAGAGTGAGGGAGGAAGGGTTAGGGTGAGCAGGGGTGAGAGGAGAGGGTGAGGGAGGAAGGGTTAGGGTGAGCAGGGGTGAGAGGAGAGAGTGAGGGAGGAAGGGTTAGGGTGAGCAGGGGTGAGAGGAGAGGGTGAGGGAGGAAGGGTTAGGGTGAGCAGGGGTGAGAGGAGAGGGTGAGGGAGGAAGGGTTAGGGTGAGCAGGGGTGAGAGGAGAGAGTGAGGGAGGAAGGGTTAGGGTGAGCAGGGTTGAGAGGAGAGGGTGAGGGAGGAAGGGTTAGGGTGAGCAGGGGTGAGAGGAGAGGGTGAGGGAGGAAGGGTTAGGGTGAGCAGGGGTGAGAGGAGAGGGTGAGGGAGGAAGGGTTAGGGTGAGCAGGGGTGAGAGGAGAGAGTGAGGGAGGAAGGGTTAGGGTGAGCAGGGGTGAGAGGAGAGAGTGAGGGGGGAAGGGATCCACTCGAGGTGTTATTTTAGCTTTTAACAAACTGGAACAAGTGCCTCTGCTCCCTCCTAACCCCCGTTCCCCAACCATTACTCTACCTCTGAGGACCAAACCATACCATGGCCCCAATGTGAGAGGGCACTCGCGTGTGCTCTCTGCAGTGGGGTTTCCTTGATTCTATGCCAGATTTTCTTATCTCTGGTCAGCATGCATACACCCAGGGCTTGCCCCCTGCCCTAACCCCCAGCAGTGCCCAAGAGAGAGCTACTGACAGGAGAAGGGAGGAGAGGCTAAGTGGCAGAATCTACAGAGACAGAGAGGCCTGAAAGCCTGATGTGTTCTGAAAGTTGAGCTTCCTCATTCAGTGTATCATTCACAGCAGCAAACAGGGGACATGTGTGCCCACACATTCTGCACACTCACATGCATACATGTACTGGTACAGGCACACACCCAACACATCCACAAACAAAACAAAAAAATACCTATACACTGAGAAATACTAGCTCTGTTCCACACACCGACTCTGACTGGCTCTGCTGTGGAAAGGAATGCAATGGCTGATTATATTATGATGAGTCTGTGTTATCTGCTCTGCATGGATGTTAATTCAGCCTCCCGGAGCCTGCCTTTCTTTGAAGCATTCGAGCTGATCTCAGTTCAGACGGCCAGCACAATACTAACATGAGGTGTGTGTGTGTGTGCGAGCATGTGTTGCACGTGTGTGCGTGTTTGCGTGTGCGGACCTGTGTGAGGCTTTACAGTCACAGGAAGTGTGTGTGAGACTTCACAGTATGTGTTCTCATAAGGTCCTTTGTGTGTGGCCACATACAACAGGACAGAGCAGGCAACAGGTGTAAGGGGGATGTTAAAAACACAACAACTCTCTCCCTCTGTCTGTCAGCGACTTCTGAACCGAGGCCCTCTTGGTTCATTGTTCTCATATGGAGACAGCTGTATAGATTTTGTTATCTAACACCCTTGCAAGCAGAATGAAGAGTTGTATTTTGTGAGTTGGTATCTATTTGTGATATTGTGTCTTTGTCCGTGTGTGTGTAAATGCATGCATGAATATATGTTTTTGACTATGTATGTGTTTCTTCCAATCTGCTGATAAGTGAGGGGGCACTTGTGTTGTTAATGATGATTGAGATAACGGTGCGACAGAGCAGCTGGATGCTGACAGCGGCACCATGCTACAGCTGGCTGAGGAAAGCAGGGCAGTCAATTACTGATAAAAAGGGACAGAGACAGACAGGAACAGTCTGGAGATGGGAGGGGGGTTATAGACAAAGACTAGACTCAAGTCTTTCTCACCTGTCTTCATGGGCAGACCGGCCATCTGGAATTTTGGGCAAATGCCAGGTGGGCCTGTGTAACTTGGTTTTTCTTTTGTGCTAAATTATAATTTTGTGGCTAATAATAGGAGCTTTAAGGACATTTCTTTGGCAGTGTGGGGGCCTCGAGGAAAAAGATGGGCCGGTATTGGTGGCCTCAAGGGGGAAAAAATGTCAGGTGTGTTAGGAATGCCAGGGCCGATTTCTGGTCCCAGTCTGCCCATCTGCCTGTATTGTGCAACAATCTCTAGAACTCTGTGCTTTAACAGAGATTTTTCCTTAAATTTAGATTAAATCTCAAGAGAATCTACTAGGGGAAAGATAAAGTAAACTCAACTTAGGGAGGGAGAAAGAAACCGATAAGGACAAAGGCTGTCAATGGTATTTTGGTCATAGAAATTAGATTAGGAAGGAATTGTATTGAATAGGACTATAGAATAAAAGATACCTGGGCAGTATTCATTGACAGCAGTTCATCTGAAGGTCAACTCCTAATCTGCCACAATATCTTCCTCTGTGAAGCTTAACTCCTCACACTCCCTCTCTCCCTGATTTCCCTGACCTCTCCTATTTCAGTATGTTCCGCTTAATGTTATTTCCCCTCTCTCGTGTAAAGATGAAAAGTTAAGATGTTTTTTTTTAAAAGAAAATATATTTTTTAAACAGTACAGAGGCAGTGTGGCTGTGTTCCCAGTCCGAGGGGGAGCGCACAGCTCTGCTCTCTCAGGAGTGAGGAAGATACTCCACACAGATTCACCACAGATCTTTATAAGGACAGAGGGAAAAAAGGCATGTAGTCTATATTTAGACAGACTTTACTGGGCCTCTTGTCTTTTTTCTCCCCCTCTACTTCTGTTAGGAATCTCAGCAAAGCCATGTGGGCGGGCATGCAGGCCTTTCTCTCCCTAAGAACAGAAGGGAGAGGAGAATAATAATGATCTGGATAATAACAGAGCAGAAAGACAGTGTAAGAGAGAAAGAGGAGGAGAGAGAAAGAGTCACTGTGGGTGTCACTGTGCCTCACATGTTGAGCGCTCTTCAAAGGCTGTCATCTAAATCTCCATCAGTGTTCTGTGTCTGCCAGTGGCCTGGTGGGATCTCGGCAGTCAATACAGGGCACGTATTATCAGCCCCTAATGGGTCCTTCTACTGCCCCCTTGACAGGCGTCTCTGCTCTGTTCCACCTCTTGGATTGTTTAGGCACCCTGGGGTGACTATAATTGTTTCAATTATATGCTAAAATGTGCTTGTGGTTTGTTTTTGTGCGCACACATCTCTGTGTGTACGACTTTCCTAGTCTGCCTCTCAGTGCATTTTGATGCCATTAAACTTTTTTATTAATTTATTTCACCTTTATTTAACCAGGTAGGCAAGTTGAGAACAAGTTCTCATTTACAATTGCGACCTGGCCAAGATAAAGCAAAGCAGTTCGACACATACAACGACACAGAGTTACACATGGAGTAAAACAAACATACAGTCAATAATACAGTATAAACAAGTCTATATACGATGTGAGCAAATGAGGTGAGGTAAAGGCAAAAGAAAAGGCCATGGTGGCAAAGTAAATACAATATAGCAAGTAAAACACTGGAATGGTAGATTTGCAGTGGAAGAATGTGCAAAGTAGAAATAAAAATAATGGGGTGCAAAGGAGCTAAATAAATAAATCAAATAAATACAGTTGGGAAAGAGGTAGTTGTTTGGGCTAAATTATAGGTGAACTATGTACAGGTGCAGTAATCTGTGAGCTGCTCTGACAGTTGGTGCTTAAAGCTAGTGAGGGAGATAAGTGTTTCCAGTTTCAGAGATTTTTGTTAAACTTGCTCTCCACATACCTCTTGTATCAGGCCTTATCTCCATCGCCACTCAAAAACTTTGACCACTGCTGTCCAAACAGCGCTCTAATGTGGCGCCCGCAGGAAACCTACTTTTCTTATCTCCCATGTAATCCCTTAGTGATTCTTACAAACTGCTGCTCTGTGTGGTCGAAGTAGTAGACTACCAATGAAGGACACCCTGTCAGCTCAGGGGGCTCTCTCATAGGTCGGGAGCATAAGGGGGGAGGGATTCAATTATGATCCTGTGCTGACAAGGACACACCGTGAACTAGGAGAGTTTAACAGTGGGTGAGACTCAGGAAGAACAACAATGAAAAGATACAGAAAGTAAATATGAACTAACTGATAATTCAGTGTCTGGTCGTTATCGTTGCATCATAGCGATTCTATCTCTTGTATCGGTTGCCAGAGCAACCTCCATGTAGTTTCAAGCTTTGTCACCATGAAGTATGACATGATGTAAGAACCCTATTGAACGTATAGTGGAGCAAAATGGAACATAATATGATGTTGATGGTCTAACCACTGTCGATTCTATCCGGATCTACTGCATATCAGATAGTAAACTAAACCACTGTCGATTCTATCCGGATCTACTGCATATCAGATAGTAAACTAAACCACTGACGATTCTATCCGGATCTACTGCATATCAGATAGTAAACTAAACCACTGTCGATTCTATCCGGATCTACTGCATATCAGATAGTAAACTAAACCACTGTCGATTCTATCCGGATCTACTGCATATCAGACAGTAAACCACTGTCGATTCTATCCGGATCTACTGCATATCAGATAGTAAACCACTGTCGATTCTATCCGGATCTACTGCATATCAGACAGTAAACCACTGTCGATTCTATCCGGATCTACTGCATATCAGACAGTAAACCACTGTCGATTCTATCCGGATCTACTGCATATCAGACAGTAAACCACTGTCGATTCTATCCGGATCTACTGCATATCAGACAGTAAACCACTGTCGATTCTATCCGGATCTACTGCATATCAGACAGTAAACCACTGTCGATTCTATCCGGATCTACTGCATATCAGATAGTAAACCACTGTCGATTCTATCCGGATCTACTGCATATCAGACAGTAAACCACTGTCGATTCTATCCGGATCTACTGCATATCAGACAGTCCAATAACCACATTTAGTTCCCGTTGATATAAGCACCAACAACAGCCTACAAAGTAAACAGGAGGGTGTTGTCCTGTTCACATGTCGACTGTTGTTTCCTCTGCTGATCCTCTGAGAGTGAATGGCCCGTAGTGCTACCCAGGTCATGAAGGGAAATGAGGGGGAAGTGGGGGAGACCCCCACATACATCTTTAACACCTCTGGGTTCTAATAGTCATCTGAGCTGGATGGGAAAGAACAAGTTTGGTTTGCATGTGCTGTCAGCCTCATCGGCGCTACACAGGGAGCTCCAACTGCCATGCAAATGAGATGCAAATAGATTGAAATGAGGGATGATAAAGAGCGGGTCAAAGGGTGAGGGTTACAGACAGTCTGTTTACATCTGTCATGACATATGGGTCACAGTTACATCCACACGAGAAGAGCCTGTACCAGAGACACCTGGTTAATATGGGAGGCTGGATCTCTTCCTCTTGGTTAGAGAGAAAGACAGTAAAACAAGTGTGTGCGAATGTCGTGTCAACATGTGTATTAGTGATTATTCTCTCCCGAATAAAATTTGAATGTCAGTTTACCCTAGCAGCAGCCGCATAGCTCTGAGAATGACAAACTGTGACATCACAATAGTAGAGGCAGTCATGGTGTGGACAATGGAAGCTCTGTGAGGCAGAGGAGCCGGGGCGTGGCCTATCTGGACAGAGGCTCCTCAGACTGGAAGGACCACAGCAGCTGTCTGAACCGCTGTGTGTCTCCCTGCCTTCACCCCACTCCCTCTCTCTGTTTGCCTCAAACACTGGAACGTAGGGATGTAGGTGGAGTAGGAGGAGAGACCGAGATAAAGAGATGGCTTGCACAGACTGAAAGACAAAGGTCCAATGGACAGAGAGCCCCTCTCTCTGTAGAGACACACGCAGGCACGTACAAACACGTTGACACACACAAACACAATATATTCATCCTCTCTTCAACACCACCACAACCCTCACACACGGTGCACACCGTTTGCCTCGTTCCCTTCCTTGCCATTTAAACCTTGTGCCAGTGGAGCGGATCTGAGTTCGAGTAGTGTTTACCAGACCCTCCAAATGGAGTGCCTTCCTCTTCAAACACCCACAAAGGTTTACTGGCCATAACAGAGAGGAGCGAATACGCTCACTACTGAGCTCAATTTCAAAAGCACATTGAGGAGGAGGAGGTCATCTGTGACTGAGTAGAGCTTTGGTGTGAGGCAGGGTGAAGTTATGGCCTTGAAGATTCATGACAGGGTAGAACCACCTGTGTAGTAAAATGAGTCCTTCTGGCATTTAAAGCCAATGCAATAAGTGTTCTTGCAAATAGTGGATGAGCATCATTGAGGGTGTATGAGCTCTGAATCAACATAAAGCCCTCCTGCCTTTCAGTTTATGAGTATAGAACGGAACAAAAGCACACGGCACAATGCAACCAACCAACAGCTATTCAGCATCTCATGACCTTTTATCTCATTCACTTACACACACTCGTTGAATAGGCTTCAATAGCTCCATCTGTTTTTAAAGATTAAATGACAGTCATTAGCATTATGAATTTGCTTAGAGGACACAGGTAGCAGCTTTACAAGCTATTAACAGCCTGGTCTCATAGACAGATGTAACATGCTAAATGTTAATCCGGGACACTCAAATGATTAAATCAAATCTTATTTGCCACATGTGCCGAATACAACAGGTGTAGTAGACCTTACAGTGAAATGCTTACTAACAAGCCCTTAACCAACAATACAGTTTTAAGAATAATACAGAAAAAAATAGATACAAGTAACAAATAATTAAAGAGAGGTAGTAAAATAACAATAGCGAGGCTACATGCAGGGGGTACCGGTACAGAGTCAGTGTGCGGGGGCACCTGTTAGTCGAGGTAATTGAGGTAATATGTACATGTAGGTAGAGTGACTATGCATAGATAATAACAGAGAGTAACAGCAGCGTAAAGGGGGGGCAATGCAAATAGTCGGTAGCCATTTGATTAGATTTTCAGGGGTCTTATGGCTTGGGGGTAGAAGCGGTTTAGAAGCCTCTTGGACCTAGACTTGGCACTCTGGTACCGCTTGCTGTGCGTTTGCAGAGAGAACAGTCTATGAATAGGGTGGCTGGAGTCTTTGACAATTTTTAGGGCCTTCCTCTGACACCACCTGGTATAGAGATCCTGGGTGACAGAAAGCTTGGCCCCAGTGATGCACTGGGCCGTACGCACTAACCTCTATAGTGCCTTGCGGTCAGAGGCCAAGCAGTTGCCATACCAGGCAGTGATGCAACCAGTCAGGATGCTCTCGATGGTGCAGCTGTAGAAACCTTTAAGGATCTGAGGATCCATGCCAAATCTTTTCAGTCTCCTGAGGGGGAAAAGGTTTTGTCGTGCCCTCTTCACGACTGTCTTGGTGTGCATGGACCATGTTAGTTTGTTGGTGATGTGGACACCAAGGAACTTGAAGCTGTCAACCTGCTCCACTACAGCCCCGTCGATGAGAATGGGGGGTGTGCTCAGTCCTCCTTTTCCTGTAGTCCACAATCTCCTCCTTTGTCTTGATCACATTGAGGGAGAGGTTGTTGTCCTGGCAACACACGGCCAGGTCTCTGACTTCCCTATAGGCTGTCTCATGGTTGTCGGTGATCAGGCCTACCACTGTTGTGTTGTCGGCAAACTAAATAATGGTGTTGGAGTCGGGCCTGGCATTGCAGTCATGAGTGAACCGGGAGTACATTATGTTTAGTATGATATGTTATGTTTTGGTATGGTTGCATAAGACAGATGGTTACTTAAGGCAAAAACAAAAGTAGGGTGGGTGGGCATATAACGTGCAGGTCTAGAAACTGAAAGGTTGCAAGTTCAAATCTCATCACGGACAACTTTTAGCGGTTTAGCTAATTCGCATGTTTGCTAACCCTTCCACTAAACATAACCCTTTCAGCAAAATTTTCCCCTAACACTGTTATATTTAGCTAGGCCTACCTGTTTTTTTTGTTTTGAATAAAAGTGTTATCGTATATTCCACATTTACACAAGGCTACTACTAGGCTACTTTTGCCTTCTTGCAATGCAATACTTCAACAACTAGAAACTGTGTACAAGCATGATCTAAAGTTTTGGGGAGGATAACCACACTCTCACATCAAGTTCAGTATTTATTTGTGGTCCTTCTGTGGCTCAGTTGGTAGAGCATGGCGCTTGTAACGCCAGGGTAGTGGGTTCGATTCCCGGGACCACCCATACGTAGAATGTATGCACACATGACTGTAAGTCGCTTTGGATAAAAGCGTCAGCTAAATGGCATATATTATTATATTATTATTATTATTTATAAATGCTGACTTTTGCGTGAAAACTGGTGCATGCATGTTTCGGGACATATATTTGTGGTTATGCAACGTTTATAAATGAGACCCCAGGTCTTCAGGTAGGCTACCATAGGGGCTGCCTCCTATACCAGTAGCTAATGTAGGCCTACTGACAATGCTGGAGTTTAAATAGCTTGTGTTATCTCATATTATGGTATAAAAAAAGTATCCAAGATTTACAGTACTTCACCAGCTGCATAAGGCCCTGACATTTCCCCGGTGAGAGATCCCTGAATGACTGGGCTGAATACTTGCAACCTTTTTTATTTATAAAAACCCTCTTAGGCCTCACTCCCCCTTATCTGAGATATCTAGTGCAGCCCTCATCCTCCACATACAACACCCGTTCTGCCAGTCACATTCTGTTTAAGGTCCCCAAAGCACACACATCCCTGGGTCGCTCCTCTTTTCAGTTCGCTGAAGCTAGCGACTGGAACGAGCTGCAACAAACGCTCAAACTGGACAGTTTTATCTCAATCTCTTCATTCAAAGACTCAATCATGGACACTCTTACTGACAGTTGTGGCTGCTTTGTGTGATGTATTGTTGTCTCGACCTTCTTGCCCATTGTGCTGTTGTCTGTGCCCAATAATGTTTGTACCATGTTTTGTGCTGCTACCATGTTGTGCTGCTACCATGTTGTGTTGTCATGATTTGCTGCCTTGCTATGTTGTCTTAGGACTCTCTTGATGTAGTGTTATCTCTCTTGTTGTGATGTGTGTTTTGTCCTATATTTATAATGTATTTATTTAAACATTTTAATCCCAGGCCCCCGTCCCTGCAGGAGGCCCTTTGCATTTTGGTAGGCCATCATTGTCAATAAGAATTTAAATAAAAATAAATAAATAAAATACTAGCCCCAGAGGGCAATGGACATAGGATGAGAACCATGACCTTGCATAGTCATCCCACAGGGAGCCATTGGCAGTGAGAGTGAGATTACCCAGATTTTCTCTGTCCATATCCATGAAAACATGGTTGAGATGTGGATAGATATCAGTCCATCGTTGTACAAAAGCCAGAAATAAAACATGGTTGTCGGCTTGTACATTTTTCTCGAACCACATTAGAGAGGCTTTGCCCTTTTCTCCATATACGGAGATATGCTACTATGGGCATTGACCGCCACCTAGTGATCATAAACATAGTGATCATAACATCAATTTCTGATTTAAAAAAATTCTACAGGAAACAATATTGCTACATAACAACATTGTAACAAGACAGCAACTCTGAGCAGAAGGCAACGCATCACAAATATCAGTTCTTCTTAGATTTCCGTAGATTAACCTCTCACGAGATAAGCAAAGTCGTGCAGTAAATGAAATGGAAAGGTAATGTCACCTGAATGAAATGTTGTTTCAAAAAAACAAATGTATTTTGCTTTGAGCAAAACGTTTGCCTATGTAGCCTAGCCCTCACACTGTCTTCATATGTCTCATATTCGCTATTGTTACAGTATGGAGACAGTGGGCTAGGCTGGCTAAACTGATAGCAGGGAGAAATGGCATTGCACAGGTGCGACCCTGCAAGCTGGAGAACGCAACAGTGAAGTATGCCCGAAAATGTGCTTTCTGACAACTCGATTTTTCCCGTACCGAAATGTCAGTAGGCCTAAACATCAAGAAACCCCTCGGGCAATCACTCCGATTATTGTAGTGTCACAATCATTGAGTGAAGCTGGGGTCTTTAGAAGCGTGGGTGTCTTGTAAACGAACAGCAAAATCATGAATACAGACGTGGCAGTGTGAGAAGAGGTAGTTGTTTTTGTGTCTGTCTATCAATGACAGGTTCGTTTTTGTCATTTAGGATTTTTGGTCAGTCCTCCTGCTGTGTTAATCTGTGAATGTCACAGATATATTTATTTTTATTTAAATGGTGTCCCCCAGGGCTCTGTTCTAGGCCCTCTCTTATTCTCGCTATACACCAAGTCACTTGGCTCTGTCATAACCTCACATGGTCTCTCCTATCATTGCTATGCAGACGACACACAATTAATCTTCTCCTTTCCCCCTTCTGATGACCAGGTGGCGAATCGCATCTCTGCATGTCTGGCAGACATATCAGTGTGGATGACGGATCACCACCTCAAGCTGAACCTCAGCAAGACGGAGCTCCTCTTCCTCCCGGGGAAGGACTGCCCGTTCCATGATCTCGCCATCACGGTTGACAACTCCATTGTGTCCTCCTCCCAGAGCGCTAAGAACCTTGGCGTGATCCTGGAGACGTTCTCAACTAACATCAAGGCGGTGTCCCGTTCCTGTAGGTTCATGCTCTACAACATCCGCAGTAATGTGCCTCACACAGGAAGCGGCGCAGGTCCTAATCCAGGCACTTGTCATCTCCCGTCTTGATTACTGCAACTCGCTGTTGGCTGGGCTCCCTGCCTGTGCCATTAAACCCCTACAACTCATCCAGAACGCCGCAGCCCGTCTGGTGTTCAACCTTCCCAGTTCTCTCACGTCACCCCGCTCCTCCGCTCTCTCCACTGGCTTCCAGTTGAGCTGCATCCGCTACAAGACCATGGTGCTCGCCTACGGAGCTGTGAGGGGGAACGGCACCTCAGTACCTCCAGGCTCTGATCAGGCCCTACACCCAAACAAGGGCACTGCGTTCATCCACCTCTGGCCTGCTCGCCTCCCTACCACTGAGGAAGTACAGTTCCCGCTCAGCCCAGTCAAAACTGTTCGCTGCTCTGGCCCCCAATGGTGGAACAAACTCCCTCACGACGCCAGGACAGCGGAGTCAATCACCACCTTCCGGAGACACCTGAAACCCCACCTCTTCAAGGAATACCTAGGATAGGGTAAGTAAGGGTGGTAATCAACAAGATTTAGATGCAAGTGGCTGTTCCACTGGTTGTCATAAGGTGTATGCACCAATTTGTAAGTCGCTCTGGATAAGAGCGTCTGCTAAATGACTTAAATGTAAAATGTAAATGTAATATAGGCTGTCCAGAACTCGGCCAGTGTTCCACTGTCTGAAGTAGTAGGTGACAATAGTAGGTGTAACGTAACAGTGCCTGGTCCAGGCTGTAAGAAACGTGACAGGTGTAGCCAAGCTGTCTCCACTCAGCAATTTGACCCACATTATAGTCCACTGCATCTAGTAAAGACACGTTGCATGCACCAATCAACTGTCTCGCATTAGATGAACAGTGGATGTAAACATTTGAATGGATATGATGTGTTTGTAATTATGCATGGGGTATTATAGTTTCCATAATTGAAACCTCACAATAACCTGTGAATTATTTGTACAGTTACTATGGCAAACTGATCAAGCCAAACAAAGACTTAAAAGAAGAGTACAAGCTGGAGACAACATGATATAGGGAGTAGAGACCAGGGGCCCCTAAGTCAGTGTCTCTTTGGAGGCCCCCAAGCCCAAAAAGTGTGTCCATCCAGGGCAGAGGCAGGAGGGAGATCAGCACACTGATGGAAGCCCAACACCATGCATTGACAGTGGTGTGGGAAACCCTCTGTAATCATCTGTCTGTCAAAGATAAGGAACATACACACATTTCAACTAATAGGGGTTTCTGCTACAGTGCAGCATTTATTTTCCACTGAACTCAGCAGCAGATATAATATAAGCTATGGGTGTTCTGCACGGCCTACACTCTCAGTAGATTCAGCCTTTGTGTGTATACTGTATGTATGTATAAAGACAGTTGGATAAGTCATGAGGTCACACTTGAAAATGTCAGATGGTTGAATGTTTGATTACAGAGGTTAGGCATTAACTTTTCAAATCACATCAATGTTTATTTGTCATGTGCACCGAATACAACAGGTGTAGGTAGACCTTACAGTGAAATGCTTACTTACAGGCTCTAACCAATAGTGCAAAACATGTGTTAGGTGAACAAGAAATAAGTAAAGAAATAGAACAACAGTAAAAAGACAGGCTATATACAGTAGCGAGGCTATAAAAGTAGCGAGGCTACATACAGACACCGGTTAGTCAGGCTGATTGAGGTAGTATGTACATGTAGATATGGTTAAAGTGACTATGCATATATGATGAACAGAGAGTAGCAGTAGCATAAAAGAGGGGTTGGCGGGACACAATGCAGATAGCCCGGTTAGCCAATGTGCAGGAGCACTGGTTGGTCGGCCCAATTGAGGTAGTATGTACATGAATGTATAGTTAAAGTGACTATACATATATGATAAACAGAGAGTAGCAGCAGCGTAAAAAGAGGGGTTGGGGGGAGGCACACAATGCAAATAGTCCGGGTAGCCATTTGATTACCTGTTCAGGAGTCTTGGCTTGGGGGTAAAAACTGTTGAGAAGCCTTTTTGCCCTAGACTTGGTACTCCAGTAGTAGTAGTAGAGAGAACAGTCTATGACTGGGGTGGCTTTGACAATTTTTAGGGCCTTCCTCTGACACCACCTGGTGTAGAGGTCCTGGATGGCAGGCAGCTTAACCCCAGTGATGTACTGGGCCGTACGCACTACCCTTGCAGTCAGAGGCCGAGCAATTGCCGTACCAGGCAGTGATGCAACCAGTCAGGATGCTCTCGATGTTGCAGCTGTAGAGCTTTTTGAGAATCTCAGGACCCATGCCAAATCTTTTCAGTCTCCTGAGGGGGAATAGGCTTCGTCGTGCCCTCTTCACAACTGTCTTGGTGTGTTTGGACCATTCTAGTTTTTTATTTATTTTATTTATTTCACCTGTATTTAACCAGGTAGGCAAGTTGAGAATAAGTTCTCATTTACAATTGAGACCTGGCCAAGATAAAGCAAAGCAGTTCGACACATACAACGACACAGAGTTGCACATGGAGTAAAACAAACATACAGTCAATAATACAGTAGAAACAAGTCTATATACAATGTGAGCATATGAGGTGAGATAAGGGAGGTAAAGGCAAAAAAAGGCCACGGTGGCAAAGTAAATACAATATAGCAAGTAAAACACTGGAATGGTAGATTTGCAGTGGAAGAATGTGCAAAGTAGAAATTAAAAATAATGGGGTGCCAAAGGAGCAAAATAAATAAGTAAAATAAATACAGTAGGGAAAGAGGTAATTGTTTGGGCTAAATTATAGGTGGGCTATGTACAGGTGCAGTAATCTGTGAGCTGCTCTGACAGCTAGTGCTTAAAGCTAGTGAGGGAGATAAGTGTTTCCAGAGAACTGGAAGGAGAGGCGGCCAAAGAAAGAATTGGTTTTGGGGGTGACCAGAGAGATATACCTGCTGGAGCACGTGCTACAGGTGGGTGATGTTGATGTGGACACCGAGAAACTTGAAGCTCTCAACCTGCTCCACTACAGCCCCGTCGATGAGAATGGGGGTGTGCTCGGTCATACTTTTCCTGTAGTCCACAATCATCTCCTTAGTCTTGTCTACGTTGAGGGATAGGTTGTTTGCTCTTTTGGTCCTGGGCTGAAGAGGTCAGGGTTTAGGTTTCATTTACACTCCCAGGGGTTTGTGAACTTCATGACATTTATCTGCAGAGCACATTAGGCCTACATGGAGATGTGATGATGTTATATTCTTCCCTTAGAGTGTCTAGCAGCATGTCATGTTATTTACTTGTTAGTACTCTGGGAATTGTTCTGCGTCATTGTCACAGCAATGTGTTTTGTTTTGACTAAATACAGAACTTTGGTTAGAACACTGAATTGCTACATGTACCTCAAACCCCATGTAGACGGATGGAGTTGTTTTCCCTCCTCAGATTCAGACCCTCTAGGAGGGAAACCCCTGTAAACACCGTCAGAGCAGAGCCCTGTGCCAGCGACGCACTCCAATGCTGCTGAACCTCACCACAGAGAAGGGCCAACAGCAAACACCATGCAGGCCTGCACGCAGAACCCTCAGACACTCTGACTAGCCATTCATACTAAACACAGACTTGGCCTACAGTAACACTTAAACAGCTTGTAAAGTAAGTGGTTATTACAGCCACTGTATCTGACTGGGTGTTTATGTACATGTGTGTGTATCAGCGCCACCTGGTGAGGGAAGAGTGAGGCACAGCCTCAACCTGCCCAGCATCAACCCAGAGAGACTGCAGACAACCAAAGTACTGGTGGAGTACAGCTGGAGCTGGAAGGTAAGATTCTAAAATAGCACAACCCTTCTGTCCATATACTGTATGTGATGCTTAAGGACATGTAGATAGACTCTCCCTCCCTCTCTCTCTCTGAATTCAAGGGCTTTATTGGTATGGGAAACACATGTTAACATTGCCAAAGCAAGTGAAGTAGATAATAAAAATAAAAATGTACACTAAACATTACACTCACAGAAGTTCCAAAAGAATAAAGACATTTCAAATGTCATATTATGTCTATATACAGTGTTGTAACAATGTGCAAATAGTTAAAGTTCTCCCCCTATGATCTGTTTAGACAGCCCAGAGAGACAGACCCAGCACACAATAAAGGGAAAGGGGATACCGAGTCAGTTGCACAACTGAATGCATTCAACCAAAATGTGTCTTTTAACCCATCTGAATCGGAGAGGTGCAAGGGGCTGCCGTGATTGACGTCATTGGTGCCCAGGGAGCAGTTGTTGTTGGGGGTTAACTGCCTTGCTCAAGGGTGTGTGTGTGGCTTCTATTTTCATATGATCAATTCTTGTAGCACAAAGTTTTTGTGGATTTTCTCCACTCATCTTTTTGACAGTCGGACTAAACGACTGCTCATCTTTTTAATGAGGACGAAACGTCATATTTCTATTGGATGACACATAGAGAGACAATCTACAATCCGCTCATTACAAAAGGAGCAGATGACCAATCACTATGCCAAAGCAGGCACCTTCGCCACCAAGGTTGCGTGACTTTCACAGGGGAGACCCTGAAAATAATAAACTCTTTACCTTTTCACTGTGATCATTTGGTTTGATGCTGCAGACCCTGACTCGTTATATCCACGCTGCTACAGGCTGGGGGCAGAGAATGAGAAACATGAGTTTAGCGGTCAGAATCCTCACCGCTCTCTATCCCAAACCCTCTTTCTCTGATCTTCCTATTTCCCCCCCTCTAACGGAATGCGTCACTTCATGAGTCTTGGTGGGATTTACAGTACTGCCTTTTCATCCCTTTAGTTTTCCATACTTTTCTCCTACCCCGATTTATCTGACTATACCCATCTGTTCATATTCCTCTTCTTACCTCCCACCTTTCATTTTAGGAATCTCTAACTCCAGGGAGGGCAGGTAGCATAGTGGTTAGAGCTTTGGGCCAGTAACCGAATCCATAACCGAATCCCGAGCTGACAAGGTAAACAACTGTCGTTCTGCTCCTGAGCAAGGCAGTTAACCCACTGTTTTATAATTAACCCATAGTTTTATAATTGACTAAAACAAGCACAGAAGAAAATTGCGTTAGGAAAAAGGTCAAGATGTTGCTGTGGGACAATATGGTAACAAATATAACCACGGGTTGTTTTCCCCCAAGGAGGGCAGGGCCGCGACATTCTATCTTAGGGAGAGTTTGTTTTGCATGGCCCGGGGTACAAACTCCGGCTACCTGGGGCAACGGGTCATGTAAAACGAACTCGCCCATTCTGCCTGGGAGTGTGGCTGCCATTTTCGGACCATTCTGGAACTTTGAAGGTTTGACATCTCTCCTCTAGCAATTTAATAGGATCTCTGTGGATGTCACATAGTTACATCAGTATTTGTTATTATTGGCAGTGAAGAGTGAAAAGGTAGATAGCTAAACATATTTTATTCCATAGGTCGATGCCTTGGCTGATAGAGATCAACGCCAGCCCCACCATGGGCACCTCTACAGCAGTGACAACACGCCTGTGTGCTGCTGTGCAGGCGGACACTCCCTGGGTGGACCTGGACCTCTGGCTGGACCGAGGGGTACACACTGGGGCCTTTCAGCTGATATACAAACAGGTGGGATGTGTGCCTTTTATTGAGGAAAGGGTAGTTTTAATGCATTTATTAATGTCATTTGTTTTTGCAATGTTTATTCTATTACGAACACCTTAATACATACTTTTAAATTATATTATGTAAGCTAGAAGTTTACATTTGATTTTATGTTATATCTTACTGTCCCCACTACAACAAAAAAATACTTAAATACATGTCATTGTGTCTTTAAAATATTTAATTGAAATACTGTAGAATTCCATTCATTCCTATGGGGGACAGTTTTTCTGGGGAGAGCCAATATGGCCGACCAGTGGCTTCAAAGCCTCTCAGAAAGTCGGAGTTCTAGAAAGATGCCAGTTTACAACTTGGAATTCCGAGTTGATGACTGTTCAAAACGATTTTTCAGTCTGAGAATTAAAGAGCAACAATAAAATAACAGTAGTAAGGCTCCTGAGTGGTGCAGTGGTCTAAGACACTGCATCTCAGTGCAAGAGGAGTCACTACAGTACCTGGTTCAAATCCAGGCTGCATCACATCCAGCCATGATTGGGAGTCCCATGGGGCGTCACACATTTGGCCCAGAGTCATTTGGGTTTGGCCAGTGTAGGCCGTCATTGACAATAAGAGTAGGTTCTTAACTGACTTGCCAAGTTAAATAAAGGTTAAATAAATACATTTGGACCATGATAGTTCATGATGATGTAGACACCAAGGAACTTGAAGCTCTCAACCTGCTCCCCTGCAGCCCCGTCGATGAGAATGGGGGTGTACTTATTCCTTCTTTTCCTGTAGTCCATGATGGCCCACGTGTTGAGGGATCAGCATGGCAGATGTGTTGTTACCTATCCTTACCACCTGGGGGCGGGCCGTCAGTAAGTCCAGGATCCATTTGCAGAGGGAGGTGTTTAGTCCCAGAGTCCTTAGCTTAGTGATGAGCTTTGAGGTCACTATGGTGTTGTACCCTGAACTGTAGTCAATGAATAGCATTCTCACGTAGGTGTTCCTTTTGTCCAGGTGGGAAAGGGCAGTGTGGAGTGCAAGAGATTGCGTGATCTGTTGGGGTGGTATGAAAATTGGAGTGGGTCTAGTGTTTCTGGGATAATGGTATTGATGTGAGCCAGCCTTTCAAAACACTTCATGGCTACAGACGTGAGTGCTACAGGTCAGTTGTCATGTAGGCAGGTTACCTTGGCATTCTTGGGCACTGGGACTATGATGGTCTGCTTGAAACATGTTAGTATTACAGACTCGGTCAGGGACAGGTTGAAAATGTCAGTGAAGACACTTGCCAGTTGGTCAGCGCATGCTTGGAGTACATGTCCTGGTAATCTGTCTGGCCCTGCGGCCTTGTGAATGTTGACCTGTTTATGTTGACCTTACTCACATCGGCTACGGAGAGCGTGATGACACAGTCGTCCAGAACAGCTGGTGTTCTCATGCATGCATTCAGGGTTGCTTTCCTCAAAGCGAGCATAAAAGGCATTTAGCCCATCTGGTAGGCTCGCGTCACTGGGCAGCTAGCTCGTGGCTGTCCTTCCCTTTGTAGTACATAATAGTTTTCAAGCCCTGCCACATCTGACAAGCGTCAGAGCCGGTGTAGTAGGATTCAATCTTAGTCCTGTATTGACGCTTTGCCTGTTTGATGGTTCGATGGAGGGCATAGCGGGATTTGTTATAAGCGTCCGGGCTAGAGCCCCACTCCTTGAAAGCGGTACCTCTAGCCTTTAGGTCAGTGCTGATGTTGCCAGAACATATCCCAGAACATATTCCGGTCTGTGCTAGCAAAACAGTCCTGTAGTTTAGCATCTGCGTCATCTGACCACTTCCGTGACAAGCGAGTCACTGGTACTACCTGCTTTAGTTTTTGCTTGTAAGCAGGAAGCAGGAGGATATAATTATGGTCAGATTTGCCATTTGGAGGGTGAGGGACAGCTTTGTACGCATCCCTGTGTGTGGAGTAAAGGTGGTCTAGTTTTTTTCCCTCTGGTTGCACATATAACATTCTGGTAGCACTTAAATCCATTTTTACCTCAGTTTTCCTGAATTAAAGACTGGGAACCAATACATCTCACTCGGAGGCTGTGTGTGTGGGTGTTTGAGTGAGAAAGACAGAGGAGGCAACCAGTAAAAGCACAACTCCAATCATTATCGACACATTGTGCCGACACCAAAGATCCATTCCAGACTCTGATGTCAGGAGGACTTTGAGAGTTCGGTGTTAGCCAGACTACCTCTGCCCTAAATAAGAGGTTATACAGATGTTCTCTCTTGCTCTCTGTCTATAGGCAATAGAGAGATGCCTCAGTATATGGGGGTCAACCTCCTTGTTGAGGGCTCTCAGATCAAATGGCCCGCCGTCATCCTAAAAAAGCATCCAATTCCCCGGAGCCTCGAACCAGACGGCATCACCAAAGGAAGGACAACGAGGCTGTGGCAGAGAAACCCAAGCCGGCCTCTTCTAAGAGGTGGCCGAAGGCTGTGGTACGACACCTCACCTCTGTCATCAGAGTCCAGCCCCTACTGTCTCCTGAGAGGCTCCTGGCCGGAGAGTCCTGGAGTTTGCAGCGCCTGAGCCTTGTCAACTCCCTCCATCTGTCACCCAGTCCCATACCATGGACTGCTGATGGAGACCCCAGGTTATAAAGGCCCCAGGTTTATAAGCCCCCTGCTGTCCCTGATAGTTACAAAAGCCATTTCCTTCCTCTGGAGGCCATAAACCTTCAAGACCCAGACAAGGAGCCCCCTGCCCTGTTTGTGCCCACTCCTCTGGTACCCTATGCTGGGATCAGGTTCCAGAACATCTCCAGGCACCAGCACCTCACCCATAGGGTGATCAGGACCATATGTGCATGGAGGGGAGCTTACAAGAGCTCCTGACAGAGGGGGTATTGGACTACTGTTGCCTAATGTTTTAAGCAGTTTTTTGCAACCAGCCATTGTAGGCCTACCTCGTTATACTAAAGTCAGTATCGAATCCACTTAGCTAGATTGTTTATTATACATAAATGCTACTGTCATTTAGATAAAAGTGTATGCTGCTACAGTGTAGTGTAGCCTTTGTCCGACTTGTTGACGCTGCTGCCTGCGTGAACCGCTGACGTCACAGTTCTATACAAGGACTTCGCGAGCGTCCACGTTGTGGAACGTGCGCGCAGCTGATCTTTCTTTATTTGTCAGGAAAAGATGGCAGCGTCCGTGTGCCGAGTCGGGAGCACAGTGGGTCGAGCCCTAGCCAAAGCACGTAGCGTAAGTATTCAGGAACATCTTGGCATTTGAGGGGTCTGCAAAGGAAAATAAAGTTGTTGGTTGGTATCTGCATTTCTTTCACCACAGCGAAAAAAAAGTAAGCTCGTGGCTGTATACAGACAAAGTGATAGCTAGCCGGTAAGCATTATATTGGAGTTAGCGCAAGGTCAACTGGCAGGAAAGGCGCAACACATCACTGTAGATTACGTAATATGAGTGGAAATGTTGACATCATGTTAGTTAACCTATACCTGGGTTTATTCGATGTTAAGAAATAACCCAAGGTCATTGTCCTTAACGTTGTCCTGAACGTTAGCTATTCGGCCAATCGTTAACCAGTTAGCTAGCAGATGTTGGTTACCTCTTGTCCTGCTAAATGATGACAGTATACTTTAGTAGTCGACCAGTTGCTTTGCTGACTGGTAATCACATCCCACTGGCCATATGTTAAGTTGAACTCGCTAGAAAGTCATTATATGATCTTAGCTAACTATGAAGTTTAGTTTGACTTCAAACTGTAGTGGGCTGCTATGCTAGCTAACCGGTGAAGTGTTTTCTTGACGGACCCTCACTGAAGATAAAACAAATAGCCCCTCACTGTTACCCCCAACGTATTAGCTACCAAGGTCGACAGGCTGTACGTGTAAATTGGTAGCTATCACTTATTGTGGGATCAAGTCAGCAGATCACCCCACAAGCACTTGCTCTTGTCCATTTAACCTTTTTATTGGCCATGATGACATTGAGTTGGTAAAAAATATATATATTTTGCTGTCTCTTCATCCCATTACTACAAATTATTTCAGCAATTTCATACATGTAATCCGTACACCAGCTGTAGTCTTTATCAACACAACCAAATGAATTTACTATTTGCTGAATAATCTATTCACAGCTGACTATTCTCTCCATCTAGCCCATCCTGCTGTCTCTACGGCGTGGCCAGGCGACGGTGACCTACGCCGAGAGCCTTCTAGGAGCTCCGGAGACCCGTCTCACTGCCCTGGACAATGGCCTGAGGATCGCATCCGAGGAGACTGGACACGGCACATGCACTGTAAGGACCTCTGCTGTGTCATTGATTATACAATCTAAGTACTGTTCATAATGGTTTTGGGAAACATTGTGTAATACAATCACATTTCAGATGAACCTGACTGTATTTGTTTGCGGAGCACGGTATAAGTTCCACCTGTACTCTCTCTCAGGTTGGGTTGTGGATCAGCTGTGGAAGTCGCTACGAGACTGAGAAGAACAATGGAGCTGGGTTCTTCCTGGAGCATATGGCTTTCAAGGTACATAACAGCTGTGACATCTGTGCAATCTACCTTGAGTCTCATAAGAGATTTCACACTTAACTACTGCACCAGACTGTCCCAAAAGCATTTGGCACTTTTTTTGTTCTCCCCCTTTTCCCTTTGTTTCTTTTCCCCAGGGGACAAAGAAGCACCCCCAGATGGCCCTGGAGCATCAGGTGGAGTCCATGGGTGCTCACCTGAGTGCATACACTTCCCGGGAGCACACTGCCTACTACATGAAGACCCTGGCCAAGGACCTGCCCAAAGGTGAGCCAACCAGACACCTGCAGACACAATGAGACAGGAATAAGGAATGGAGACTGTTTATAAGATGTGATAATTCAGTGGTGTGTATGTGGGGTTCTTTATAAGCCCCTCGTCATAGAGATTGAGCGAGTGTGTTTGTGTATATACAGTGCGTTTGGTAAGTAATCAGACCCCATCACCTTTTACACATTTTGTTACATTACAGCCTAATTCTAAAACGGATCATTGTTTTTTCCCCTCATCAGATCTACACACAATAACCCATAATGACAAAGCAAAAACTTTTTTTTTTTTAGACAATTACATTTACATAAGTATTCAGACCCTTTACTCAGTACATTGTTGGAGCACCTTTGGTAGCGATCCTCTCAAGCTCTTGTCAGTTTGGATGGGAAGCGTCACGGCAGCTATTTTCAGGTCTCTCCAGAGATGTTCGATCGTGTTCAAGTCCGGGCTCTGTCTGAGCCTCTTAAGGACATTCAGAGACTTGTCCTGAGGCCACTCCTGCGTTGTATTGACTATGTGCTTAGTGTCGTTGTCCTTTTGGAAGGTGAACCTTTGCCCCAGTCTGAATTCCTTAGTGCTCTGGAACAGGTTTTCATCAAGGATCTCTCTGTACTTTGCTCTGTTCATCTTTACCTCGACCCTGACTAGTCTCCTAGTCCCTGCTGCTGAAAAACATCCCACAGCAAAATGCTGCTACCACCACCATGCTTCACCGTAGGGATGGTGCCAGGTTTCCTCCAGAGGTGACGCTTGGCATTCAGGCCAAAGAGTTCAATCTTGGTTTCATCAGACCAGAGGATCTTGTTTCTTATGGTCTGAGAGTCCTTTAGGTGCCTTTTGAGGAGTGGCTTCCGCCTGGCTACTACCATAAAGGCTTGATCGACAACATCTCTGCAGAACTCCACCAATCTGGAAGGTTCTCCCATCTCCACAGAGGAACTCTGGAGTTCTGTCAGTGACCATTGGGTTCTTGGTTCTTACACCTCCTTGACCAAGACCCTTCTTGTATTCTTGGGGACCTTGAACGCTGCAGAAAAGTTTTTGTACCCTTTCCCAGATCTGTGCCTCGACACAATCCTGTCTCGGCGCTCTACAGACAATTCCTTTGACCTCATGGCTTGGTTTTTGCTCTGACATGCACTGTCAACTGTGGGACCAATCAATTGAATTTACAACAGGTGGACTCCAATCAAGTTGTAGAAACATCTCAAGGATGATCAATGGAAACATGATGCACCTGAGCTCATTTTCGAGTCTCATAACAAAGGGTCTGAATACTTTTTGAAAAACCTGTTCTTGATTGGTCATTATTGGGTATTGTGTGTAGATTTAGGTAAATATGTAATTTTATAAATTTAAGAATAAGACTGTAACAAAATGTGGGAAACATGAAGGGGTCTGGATACTTTCCGACTCCACTGTAGTTGTTAAGCATCTGTTGCCTTTTGGTCAATTATACTGAACAAAAATAAACGCAACAATTTTACTTAGTTACAGTTCGTAAGGAAATCGGTCAATTGAAAGGAAAGAATTAGGCCCTCATCTATGGATTTCACATGACTGTGCAGGGGCCATTTGAGGGCATAGGCCTACCCACTTAGCAGCCAGGCCCAGCCAATCAGAATGAGTTTCTCCACAAACGGGCTTTATTAAACCAATACTCATCACCCCTCACACCCCCCTCAGACGATCCCGCAGGTGATGCAGCTGGATGTGGCGGTCCTGGCCTGTGGTTGTGAGGCCGGTTGGACTCCCTGCCAAGTTCTCTACTTTGTAGGCAGTTTATGGTAGTGAAATTAACATTCAATTCTCTGGCAACAGCTCTAGTTGACATTCCTATAGTCAGCATGCCAGTTGCACCCTCCCTCAACTTGAGACACCTATGGCATTGTGTTGTGACATCTGCACATTTTAGAGTGACCTTTTATTGTCCCCAGGACAAGGTGCACCGGTGTAATGATCACACTGTTTGATATGCCACACCTGCCAGGTGGATGGGTTACATTGGCAAAGGAGAAATGCTCACTAATAGGGATGTAAACAAATTTATGCGTATAGAGCATTTCTGAGATCTATTATTTCAGCTTATGAAACATGGGACCAACACTTTACATGTTTATTTTTGTTCAGTATAGTTTACTGTGCATGTACTCTAGTTATTGTCGTGGCTATGTGTGTATATGTGTGTGTGTACTGAATCACTACTCTATTCCCAGCGGTGGCGCTGTTATCCGAGGTGCTGCAGAGCAATGTCCTGAGCGAGGCTGACATTGAGCAGCAGAGGAGTGTAGTACTGAAAGAGCTGGAGGAGGTGGAGGGCAGTCTGCAGGACGTGTGTCTGGACCTGCTGCACGCTACAGCTTTCCAGGGCACCCCCTTAGGACACAGTGTTCTGGGGCCATCCCAAAACGCCAGGTACACACACCCTGAGCCTACCAGGGAATCTTATTGAGTCAGAGCATGCTAGGGCCAAGCCAAAACACTAGGGAAAGTTCCACATACCCGTTACAGCATCCTGTTACACTTCACAGCACTCCCGAGTTAGTTTAGATCTGTCTCTTCCCTTCAGGACTTTGAGTCGACAGGATCTGGTAGATTTCATCAGCAGCCACTACAAGGCCCCCCGCATGGTGCTGGCAGCTGCTGGAGGTATGTCTCCCATACATTACCACTGCCATGTTAAGGCTGTGTAGAGAGGTATAATATGCAAATACAAACCGGCCCTGATTGTTTTGTGTGTGTAATGTCGTCCTTGTTTGTAACGGCACACTGCCTGTCTCCTGTGTAGGTGTGACTCACGAGGAGCTGGTTGGGTTGGCCAAGCAGCACTTCAGTGGCGTTTCCTTTGAGTACGAGGATGATGCTGTGCCTGTTCTGTCCCCCTGCCGCTTCTCTGGCAGCGAGGTGAGGAACGCTCCTGTCTCTCTGTCTGAATTTACAGATGTCTGAACAAGGGTGCAGGTATCCCATCAGGTTTTATTCTTTGTCACTTTTACCCCCTTTTTCGTGATTACAATCTTGTCTCATTGCTGGAACTCTCCAAATGGGCTCGAGAGAGGCGAATGTTGAGTCATGTGTCCTGTAATACGACCCGCCAAACTGTGCTTCTTGACACTAGTTCCCTTAACCCAGAACCGTCAATCTGACCGAGGAAACACTGTTTTGCTGATGATCGAAGTCAGCCTGCAGGCGCCTGGCCCGCCACAAGGAGTCGACTAGAGCGTGATGAGCCAAGTAAAGCCCCCCCCTAACCCGGATGACGCTGGGACAATTGTTGGATTCCCGGTAACGGGATGGAACCCCAGGCTGTAGTGATGCAGTGCCTTAGACCGCTGCGCCACTCAGGAGGCCCGGAGCTTTTCTTCTTTGTTCTATTTAGATTGTTCATATTGTTAACCCTGTGTTGTCTCCCTCTTTGTAGATCCGCATGCGTGATGACGATATGCCCCTGGCACACATTGCCATCGCTGTGGAGGGTGCCAGTGCCGCCAGCCCAGACATTGTGCCTCTCATGGTGGCCAACTCCATCATTGGCAGCTATGACATCACTTTCGGTGGTGGAAAGCACCTGAGCAGCCGCCTGGCTCGTCTAGCCTCAGAGGAGAGTCTGTGCCACAGCTTCCAGGCCTTCCACTCCTCTTACAGTGACACTGGTCTGCTGGGCATCTACTTTGTCACCGACAAACACCACATCGACGACATGATGCACTGGTCACAGAACGCATGGTTAGTTGGGATTTACAATGCGTACACTCAAGAGCTACACATGGATGCAGTCCTGGTCGAACACTTGTCCTCAGCCTGTGTCCTTCTACCTCTTCAATTTGATGGTATTGACCCGCCTTTTTCTTTCTCTCCCTGAAGGATGAACTTGTGCACCACAGTGACAGAGAGTGACATTGCCAGAGCCAAGAATGCCCTCAAGGCCAGCCTGGTGGGACAGCTCAACGGTAAGATCTTTACCTCATGTAGCCAATAAGAAACTTCAATGGCCATTTCAGAAATGTTCTAATTTCCAGCACCACCTCAACATCAACATGTTTAAAAATGGCGCGTTTGTTTTATATTGAAAGAGGAAGATGTGTGTTTCCAAAGACATCGGTATGCATCCTGTGATTTATGATCGGTATTTATCATGTAACCAATTGTGAGTAGGTGATGCCTACTAATAGGTTGATTTCATTGGAAACACTCATCTTCCTCTTACTACAAAACATAGAAATGTGCTGTTTTTTTCCATGTTAATGTTGGGGTGGTACTGGAGATGACATGGTGCACTAGTACTCCTTGGTCCCCACTAACACTGCCTTACTGCTCTCCTGTAGGAACGACACCGATTTGTGATGACATCGGCAGACATGTCCTGAACTACGGCCGCCGTATCCCTCTTGCCGAGTGGGACGCCCGCATCAACGTGAGTACAACCCCCTTCTCTGCACCACACATATGGCTGTTACACCCTCCTACCACCTAGAGGGTGCTATTTCTGCACCTCTTTTTTTACCCCCACTGCGCTCACCCATATTCTTCCTACCACCTCTGTCCCTGTCTCCCCCTCAGGCTGTGACGCCCAAGATGGTGCGTGACATTTGCTCCAAATACATCTATGACAAGTGTCCCGCCGTTTCTGCTGTTGGTAAGTCACCACTAGGGATGTTGACTTAAATCCAAAAATACATTTGACTGGTCATGCTTATCGGTCTCTAGGTTTAAAAAAATAAATAATCTTACCACATGCGCACAGCATACAGAGCCTAGTTTGAGAAACGGAATAGCCTATCACCTGTCAGACCGCACAAGAGCAGCTCCTCAAAAAGCCTGTACCAGAGTGAAATGTGCTTTCGTAAGCCCAGTCATTGCGCAACAAATAACTATTCTAAATGCAATCGAGTGTAACTGTTGATGGCCGTGATTTTAGAGCTACTTTATTTCTCCATCTCAACACATAAAGCGCACCTCCCATTCACATGTGTAGACCATAGTCAACAGGAGGCTATCAGCGTGTCACACGCCACTTTGCAATGTGACCTTGAGGCAGTAGAATTGTTTGAAACCTGAACGTTTTACTTTAGTTCATAGAGGCAATTCTTACCTTGCTTCAAAGTAGCCTTGCCAAAATCCAGCCATAGAAAAGTGGAGGCAATTCTTTTATAAAGACTTCCTCTTGACATTAACCAGCAATTCTCTCCTGTTCTATTGGTTTTCATATCAACTTATTTTTGTTGTCCAGAAGCACAATCCTAGTCATTAACAACTCATTGTAGTTGTTGCTATAAGAATCCCTCTGTTTCTGAGATTTCTAATATGGAATTGCTCACATTAGGTTTAATTTTTATTTAACCTTCATTTTAACTAGGAAGTCAGTTAAGATCAAATTCTTATTTTATAATGAGAGCCTACCCCGGCCAAACCTGCCCCTAACCCGGATGACGCCGGGCCAATTGTGTGCCGCCCTATCGGACTCCCGATCACGGCCGGTTGTGATGCAGCCCGGGATCGAATCGGGGCCTGTAGTGATGTCTGCTAACACTGAGATGCAGTGCCTTAGACCGTTGCACTACTCGGGAGCCTTGGGTGCGCTGTTCAGAACAGTGTTGGTCCACTATTACATTTTGGCAAATGTTAAATTGTCTGCTTCATTACAGGAGGTGGATGTTAAATAATAGGCTCTAGTCTTTTGACTAAGACAATAGGCTTGTTATTGTTGCATGTTTCCATTAAGCTCTTAATGAAAAATGTCAGTTCCTTGTATGCATGCATAGTTTGTTGGTCACATATTTTTCATTGGGAAAAAATTCAGTTTCTTGACCGGTTAATGATGGTTGGTAATTCGGTAGTGAAATTTACAAAAATGTGCATCCCTAGTTACCACACATCCGTATTCCTTCCAAGCAGCCTTTGTACCTTTATCCTCTTGTCTAGGATAGAGTCTGGAAGTCCGGACTCTATCCTTCTCTCATCTTTTTCTCTCTGTTGTACAGGCCCCATTGAGCAGCTGCCTGACTACAACAGGATGCGCAGTGCCATGTACTGGCTCCGCTTCTAAGATCCCCCATAGTGTTGCTATGCTCCTCCACTCCCATACTCCTCCCATCACTGCAAGAGTAAAGAACCGAGGACTGCCTCGGCTCATTAGCACAGACCGGTATGGACTCCAGGCCTTCTCTCCATCTCTCCTTTCACTACGTCAGTTCTAATTGGTTATGAGGGAGAGAACCATGGTGTTGAGGGTGTGCATAAGTTGTTCCATTTCCTTGTATTTGTCACGAATGATCTTGGAAGATTGTAATACAGAAGATTGTTATTATCACTGAGCCTTTTCAGGCACCTGGTACTGTTCTGGGGACACCTGAACACATCCAGTGATGCATATACTTTACAATCATAGCTCTGTACAACCAGTTGTGGAGAAGTATTTATGAATTGAGGCAATGTTTTGTTTCTGTCCTATTGTACATAAACTCATTCTGACATTCATGTAAAACATGTTCGTGAGTCATTGTCCCACACATAATTAGATGAGTAAGAATTAACATGTTACGCTCTATCCTTGTTTTTGTATCAAATGGCATAATTCCAGTATTTAGTTAGTCCTTGCTCTACTTCAGCCACTGGTTGGTTAAAACTCGTGTTCCTCTGACTTGAGCTGCAGGGACCACTTCTACCCACCAGAGGGACAAGATGACTCCAGTATGAACTGATCTTCTAGTAGCGTCAATGGTATGAACACGCTTTATTGACGAGGGAGATTACCAGTCATGAAATGACATGTCTTCCAATGTTTGAAATATGACCTATGAATATCAAATGTTAAGTAGATTACAGATCTCTCCCATTGTGGCTGATTGGATGTCCCCACAGATTAGTTAGACAAAAGGATAACAGGGATGTGACACCCTGTCACTAGGGAAGAGTAAACAAGGGATATGTACTGTAACTTCACGGAGCAAAAATAACCAATTTAAAAGATTTTACAGTTCATAAGGAAACCAGTCAATTGGAATAAATTCATTAGGCTCTAGTCTATGGATTTCACATGACTGGGAATACAGATATGCATCGGTTGGTCACAGATGTCTTACAAAAAGGTAGGGGCATGGATAAAAAAAAAAAGTGGTGTGACCATTTGCCTCACGCAGCAAAATCTCTTTCACACAGAGTTGATCAGGCTGTAGATTGTGTCCTGTGCAATGTTGTCCCAGTCCTTCAATGGCTGTGCGAAGTTGCTGAATATTGGCAGGAATTGGAACACGCTGTTGTACACATCAATCCAGAGCATCCCAAACTTGCTCAATGGGTAACATGTCTTGAGTATGCAGGCCATGGAAGAAGTGGGAAATGTTCAGCTTGCAGGAATCATGAATAGGTCCTTGCAACATGTGGCCGTTCTTTACCATGCTGAAACATGAGGGGGATGGCAGATTAATGGGCCGGCCTCAGGATCTCCTCACGGTATTTCTGTACATTCAAAGATGTAAAATGAAATTGTGTTCGTTGTCCGTAGCTTATGACTGCCCATACTATAACACCACTGCCACCATGTGGCACTCTGTTCACAATGTTGACATCAGCAAACAACTTGCCCACACAACGCCATACACGTCAGCCATCTGCCTGGTACAGTTGAACCCGCAATTCATCTGTGAAGAACACACGTCTCCAGCATGCCAGTGGCCATCAAAGGTGATAATTTGCCCACTGAAGTCGGTTACAACGCCGAACTGCAGTCAGGTCAAGACCCTGGTGAGGACGACGAGTACGCAGATGAGCTTCCCTGAGATGGTTTCTGACAGTTTGTGCAGAAATTCTTTGGTAGTGCAAACCCACAGTTTAATCAACTGTCCGTGTGGCTGGTCTCCGACGATCCTGCAGTTGAAGAAGCTGGATGTGGAGGTCCTAGGCTGGCGTGGTTACACCTGGTCTGCTGTTGTGGGTCCGGTTGGACGTACTGCCAAATTCTCTAAAATGATATTGGAGGTGGCTTATGGTTAAGAATTTAACATTCTCTGGTAACAGCTTTTATGGACATTCGTGCAGTTAAGATGCCAATTGCATGCTCCCTCAACTTGAGACATCTGTGGCATTGTGTTGTATGAAAAAACTGCTAGTTTTAGAGTGACCTTTCATTGTCCCCAGCACAAGATGCACCTGTGTAATTATCATGCTGTTTAAATCAGCTTATTGATTATCTACACCTGTCAGATGAGAAATGATCACTAACAGGGATGCAAAGAAATTATGGCAAATGTATTTTTGCGAAATAAGCTTTTTGCGCATATGGAATATTTCTGGAATCTTATTTCAGCTCATGAAACATGGGACCAACACATGTGTTTATATATTTGTTATGTATGTATGTACACATACATACATACATACATACATACATGCCAAACATACATGCCAAACATAACTCCTAAACTCCATCAGCTTGGGCAGGATCAGATAGATGGAGACATGTCAGGAGAGGTCACTGTAGTTCAACTGCTTTACAGGGGACAGGAATTCTCATTTACACTTCAGTGAAGGACTGACTCACTAACAAATGTTTGGTCCAGATGTTATTTTATGATGATACCAGAGTTGACTATGCCTACGTTTGTCCCCTGATGCAGTACACTTTTAAAACATTTTTTTACTGACTGCACAAACACGCTCCCTTAACCGCATCTCCTCTCCCTTTATTTGTGCTTCAACTCCCCCCTCTAAATGTACCTCCCTTATCCCCCTTTCCCTTAAACATACCAATAATATTATTTTGACCATTTACCTGTTCTCAAGATAGTAGATTCACTATCTGCCTCAATGCCGTACTGCAGTTTTGCGGTCTAAACAAGGGCGGGAAACAGCTAACTTCCTACAATTCGACACATTTTGCCAGAGGGGAAGGATAAAAATATGCAGTTTTATAGCTACTCTACTAATTTTGCCATTAGGCTGAGAAGAAATGTTGCTGTTTTAAAGCAAATTGCCTGCAATTCTACACATACACAATCCATGTCTCAATTGTCTCAAGGTCTAAAAATCCTTCTTTAACCTGTCTCCTCTTTATCTGAACTGATTCAAGTGGATTTAAGGGGGCGGGATCATAGCTTTCACCTGGATTCAACTGGAGACTTTGCCCCCCTCTACTTGCGGGGGCGTGTGGTACGTCACTGACCTGCCTGTTCTCACTGTACAGACATGACTGGCTGTATGGCTAAACCAAACCTGAACCCTTACCGCAACCTAACCATTCCATGCCTGAAAAAAACTAAATCAACATGTAATCTGTGAATATGTTCTTCCAACCACTCATATCCGGGAACAGAACACAGAAAAATATTAATTCATTACAGATGAGTTGTGGACAAATGGCAGAGAGACCGCTCATTGGTGTTATCTTGTTTGTCATATCTATGAATAAAGCCTATTTAAAGAACCAATGTCATACCCCCGGCTATACAACTCTTATTGTATCATATGGACCGTGTGACATCATCTCACATCCTTATGAAGGCGACAGGTAACCAACCCTATTTTCTTTAAACTTAAGGCATTTTTGGGGGTATCTGTACTTTTTATATTTTTACAACTTTTTACATTCCTGAAGAAAATAATGTACTTTTTACTCCATACATTTTCCTTAAGACCCAAAAGTACTCAGTACATTTTGAATGCTTAGCAGGATAGGAAAATGGTCCAATTCACACACTTATCAAGAGAACATCCCTGGTCATCCCTACTGCCTCGTTTGTAAATTATGTCTGAGTGTTGGCGTGTGCCCCTGGCTATTCTCACACACACACACACACCCACACACACACACACACACACACACACAGAAAATGGTGCCATCTGGTTTGCTTAATATAAGGACTTAAAAATGATTCATACTTTTTATATTTTAGCAATTACACTTACTTTTGATACTTAAGTATATTTAAAACCAAATACTTTTAGACTTTTACTCAACGTAGGGTTGCCAGTTCAAGCGATAAAAATTGGTCAGGAAGTGAGCTGGCAACCGGAGGGCTGCTGATATCAAATCCTAAATGCCATTGCCTGATGTTGTGCCCTTGAGCAAAGCAACCCCCAAAACTGCTCCACAGGACCCCAGTGCGGCAGCCCCCTGCTCCAACCTGTATGCGTGTCTTTCAGAGGGGTTGGGATAAAGCGGAAGTCAAACTTCGGTTAGACCTTGTATACGATTGATGATTAAAGTGATCATCATCATCTGTGCTCTATCTATGACTCTGGGTCTGCTGGGGAGACTGGATATTCCTTCAGCCGTTCAAGACGTCTCTATTTCAAGCTGTTCCTTGCTGTAGCTACCAAGAGTATAGCTTATGTATTGTCCCCCACTGACCTGACTACGTTGAATGATGCGTACATGACCCCCAACTCTGTGTTTACATACAGGGTCACTGAAGCTGGGCCTTCTCTCTGTGGCCCTCAGGGTCGAGTCCCTTGGCTCAGGCTGTGTAAGTAAGACCATGGTTATCATTAGTCAGATGAGGATAATGTCTTGATGGGCAAGATGTGACACAGGAAACGAAAGAGGCTTGTCTTCCTTTTTCCTCCTTTCGAGGTTGACAGCCCCATCCAATACATTTTAAGAAAGTTGAAGCTCATTTACTGCATTTCTATACAATTGAAAAACTCAAAAATGTTATTTGGGGAAGGTCAGAAACAAGCAAAAATGAGCCCAGCTATTATCAGTCTATAAACACAAAGCCTATTAGCTAATACAATTAATCACTACACATTAACTCCAGGATGAAAAACTATAATTTATAGGTAAATAAATAAATACATTTGATTTACAGATTATTATTAAAAAAACAACAAAAAAAATGGGGGGGGGGGGGTGATGACAGTTTAACAGCTAATTTCCTGTAATTTAACACATTTTGCCATGGTTTGGGGAAACTTTTTTTTTTTAAAGCTTAAAAGCCAAATTCTTGCAATTCTACACATTTTGCCATGTTAATATGATATCTGAGTGAGAATGACTTTAAGTCAATGGTGTTCCCATGGAGGTCAGGACCCCTGGGCATGTGCCCTGCGTGCCCATTGGGTATTTGGCCATGATTACTACAAGTTCAGATAGCTGGCTAGACTAACTAAACCAATTTACCAATCTAAAAAAATTGAACTGACACAGACTAATTGTGTGACTTATACAGTGCCGTGCGAAAGTATTCGGCCCCCTTGAACTTTGCGACCTTTTGCCACATTTCAGGCTTCAAACATAAAGATATAAAACTGTATTTTTTTGTGAAGAATCAACAACAAGTGAGACACAATCATGAAGTGGAACGACATTTATTGGATATTTCAAACTTTTTTAACAAATCAAAAACTGAAAAATTGGGCGTGCAAAATTATTCAGCCCCTTTACTTTCAGTGCAGCAAACTCTCCAGAAGTTAAGTGAGGATCTCTGAATGATCCAATGTTGACCTAAATGACTAATGATGATAAATACAATCCACCTGTATGTAATCAAGTCTCCGTATAAATGCACCTGCACTGTGATAGTCTCAGAGGTCCGTTAAAAGCCCAGAGCATCATGAAGAACAAGAAACACACCAGGCAGGTCCGAGATACTGTTGTGAAGAAGTTTAAAGCCGGATTTGGGTACAAAAAGATTTCCCAAGCTTTAAACATCCCAAGGAGTACTGTGCAAGCGATAATATTGAAATGGAAGGAGTATCAGACCACTGCAAATCTACCAAATCCCTCTAAACTTTCAGCTCATACAAGGAGAAGACTGATCAGAGATGCAGCCAAGAGGCCCATGATCACTCTGGATGAACTGCAGAGATCTACAGCTGAGGTGGGAGACTCTGTCCATAGGACAACAATCAGTCGTATATTGCACAAATCTGGCCTTTATGGAAGAGTGGCAAGAAGAAAGACATTTCTTAAAGATATCCATAAAAAGTGTTGTTTAAAGTTTGCCACAAGCCACCTGGGAGACACACCAAACATGTGGAAGAAGGTGCTCTGGTCAGATGAAACCAAAATGGAACTTTTTGGCAACAATGCAAAATGTTATGTTTGGCGTAAAAGCAACACAGCTCATTACCCTGAACACACCATCCCCACTGTCAAACATGGTGGTGGCAGCATAAAAATTATTATGGTATTTTAACATGCGTATAAGACGCACTTGTACATGTGTCAAATAGCACAAATATAAGCACCCACCAAATTATTACTAATCTAGCATCTCTGTCTAAAGCATGAGAAAACGTGTTTATTATCTCTTTGTGAGAGATAAATATACAGTATTTTTAGAGTGGTGGTGGGGGTGATATCCAATCAAGACAGAGCAAAAAAAATGCAATTACCATCACGTTATTGTTAGACTAAGAGGATGATATCAAACTGTGGCAGAAAAGGAAATGAGACGAGACAAGATGAGATGGGAGGGCAATGGACGGAGAGATGTACAAGATAAACAGAGAGGGAAAGCTAGATGTGACGGTGCAGTGACACGTGGACGATGGAGAGGGAGGAAGATAGAGTCTTGGGTAACAAGAGAGAAGTCCAGTTGAAAATCTGTGCTTGCATTACAGTGGTCGCTCCTCTACTTGCTGGGCAAAACTGACAGAGATATTGTGAGAACCAGAAGAGGACAGAGTGAAACAAAAAAAAAACTTTGCCACCACCCTGAATCTAAGAGGTGGCTTTTGGGGACCTTACTACTTCTAAGCCAGGGCATTGGGTAAGTCCCTATTACTGATGCTTACATTGTGTTTTATACTTTCCTAGGATGAACAACAACTTACACAGTAAATGTGATTGTAAAAATAATTCTAAGGAACCAGAATGTCTTTAATTATCAATTGAACAGGTGTTGAATGGTCTGATGTACTCCAAAGCTACATTTCTTCACTAATTCAACCAGTTATGCGTCTGTTAGGACCACTAATATGTAAATACATCCCAGTGGGTAACCATTATTTGTGGTAACTACATAGCATGGAGAAAACATTCATGGTGTGCCTTACCATCATTACAAGGACCATGGTATATTTAGAACAAATTAACAAATGCCTCAAAATTGTAGGACAATTCTCACTCTAAAGCAAGAAATTTTGAGTTATTGACCGTCTTCTCTCTCCACCTTTCCTACTTCAGATCAACTGTGCTTACCATGCGAGGCATGCGTATGTGTCTGAGCCTGGCTCTGTTGCTGCCATTGTGCAGCTTGTGCCAAAGGATGGGAGAAGAAGACACAGAAAGTGACCTGTTGGCTGTCAACATCATAAACCGCAGTGGCATTCTGGGCTCCCTGCTCCCCCTAGAGTTTCACCCAACCCTCCGGGAGACCAGAGCCCCACGCCCGGCCTCCCAGGTCGCCAAGAGAGCCCAGCAAGGGTCTCGCTTTGCCCTGTCCCTGGATGTCCCCACCAGCATCCTCAGTGTCCTCATAGACCTGGCCAAGAACCACGACATGAGAGCCAAGGCTGCTGCCAATGCAGAGCTGATGGCACGCATCGGCAAAAGGAAATAAGGGCTGGGGTCACATTGGCAAAGGCTAGGGGGGAAATTCTCACCTCACCAGGGTTGTGGGTTTACAAAAGCAGGTTGAGGGATGGATAGGTCATGGGGATGAAACAAGTGTTGTTATTAGAGGAAAAGACATCTTGAAGTCATTAATAAATGTTGCCCTTTATCTGTTTTATATTGCATAATTCTTACCTCATTTTATGCCAAAAAGTTCCACTAACAGCCTGTACTAAAACATTATGTAAAAAGAATGACACATTTTGCCAGTTAAATGTCACTGATCAAACATAAGATGAAGCTGGTCTTTTGTCTCCACTACAGTGAGCATAAATACTAATTTACAGGCAGATGGTCTCATGACATTGTAATAGGTAGGGAACCATTTGAATTGTGTTTATTGTGTTTGTATGTGTAACAATGTAAGGAAAGGTTGCCAAATAAAATCTGATCATATAACCTCATTTCTGTGTACTGCTTGCTAAATCTGCACTGACGTCAGAGGTGTTTTTTAATTTCAAGCATCAGTAACCAATAAAGCACTAAGGAATAAGCAATATCACACTGCGTCATTCCCAACGGGTCTTTGACAACAGGACAATGGTACGGGGAGGAAATTGACCTCAGAGACAAACAGAGCCCCCTGTTTTAGTGATCATCCATCTAGTTGATTTATACTTGATCCCAGTCAGGGCAGTAGCTACATATGAAAACACAGAGGTCGGAACATCTGTCATTTTTTCGAATGTAAAATATATATATATATTTTTTTGTCAAAGTCTTAACTTCATGTTCAGAGTTAGAATAGTAGAATACATTTTACAGAATTTGGCAACCTTTTATTGACTATATGGAGAATCTCCACCCACATCACATTGACTGAATCTCTATATAATTCGTATATAATGTTTCACACGTAATGTATAATATGTAGCTTACGGCAGGTGACCATATAATCCAATGTCTCATTATTATTATTATTTTTTATTTTACTCTTTATTATGACTTATTTATTGTATAATTGTATTATTATTCTTTTTTTACGCTCCTCTGTTACTGTCACTTTGTCATATTGTTGTCTAATATCGTTTCACTTTTGGTTTAAATGTTCTTAATTGAAAAAAAAAGAATAGTAGAATACACAAGTTACAATTTGGAAACATGCCTGTGCGTCAGCGAAACTGTGCTATACGTCACTCACACAATTACCTGTGTCAGTTACATTTTTTTTAGATTGGTAAATTGGTTTAGTTAATCTAACCAGCTATCTGAACTTGTAGTAATCATGGCCAAATTACCGACCGGGCACGCAGGGTACGTACCCAGGGGGCACTGGCTGACCTCCAGGAGGCCCCCATTGAATTTGTTAATCATTCTCGCTCCGATATATTAACATGGCATAGGTCACGGCAAAATGTGTAGAATGCAGGAAATTAGCAGGAAAACTGCAACAAATAAAAAAATAGTTCTGTAAAGCAAACGTATTTGTTTACATTTTGTTAATACGTGTTTTTTCTGCTAACAGATCCCTCTAAAGTATTCAATTATTGTCTTTAATCCCGGTGCTGAGTTAATGCGAGTTAATGTGTAGCGGCTAATTGATTGGCTAATAGCCAATGTGTTTGTAGATCGACTGAGGTGACTTAAGCATCCAATGTGATGACGGCTGGATTCATTTTTGCTGTTCTCCAAATAGCATCATAGTGTTTTTTAAAATTGTATAGAAATGCAGTAAATTAGTTTAAAATGTTGTGGATATTATAATACTTTTTTTCAGACCCTGGTTATGGCCCTGATCCCAAGTGAGTTGGATAATTCAAGTGGCAATCAGCAGTAGAAACAATAACAAAGTGACTCTCTGCCCCCTTCGGTAAAAAGTGTATGGACTGATCATCCATGATATCAAAAGTATAGTTTTAACCATGTTTGAGGCTATATAGTGTTTGTTTACTTTGTTAAAAAAAATATAGGAGTAAAACAAGCTTATATTTAAGGTTCTGAAGGGGTATGACAATGAGGCATTAAGTTATATTATTGAAGAATCATTGGGTACATACAGAGGTGTCATGCCCATCGGGTCATGTCACCCCTCAGATTTGTCCTGTTTACATATTTTTTATTAAAATACTGTAAATGTATATATAGTTGTTGTTGCTCTGCAATACTACTAGCCAACTTGCAATTTTATGAACATGGGTTTAGCTAGCCCAGATAGGTTCTCAATCTCCCAGCCTCATAACTAGGTATCAAGAAGCCATTTCAAGTCATCAATTAAGTTGGACGAGCTAGCTTGTCTAACTATCTTAGCTGGCATGCTTGCTGGCAAGGTTGGTAGACTTGAGAAAAGCAAGCAATTTTTAAATGTAGACCTACATAATAAAACTCACTCATATTCCTTTCAAACTTTTACCCATGATTTAGCAGAGATGCAAAGACACATGTCAATTCTTTAAAAAGCTCAAGAGATATGCAGAAAAATATACATATTTTAAAAATATATTTAAGCATAGTGGTTAGAGCATTGGACTAGTAACCTGAAGGTTGCGAGTTCAAACCCCCGAGCTGACAAGGTACAAATCTGTCGTTCTGCCCCTGAACAGGCAGTTAACCCACTGTTCCCAGGCCGTCATTGAAAATAAGAATATGTTCTTAACTGACTTGCCTGGTTAAATAAAGGTAAAATAAAAAAAATAAAAAATAAAATGATTATGGCTCTAAATTGCAAGAAAAAAAGTTGTTTCAGGTGTTTGAAAAATGCTAAAATTGTCCAATTTATGGATGGGGGCCAAGCCCCAACTCAGGACCATTCCCCAGCCATCCCTACATACTTTGTGCCCCCTCTGATTTTTAGGGTGCGTTACACCCCTGTGTACATGTCATTAATTTATAAATCCCAAAATAGATGTAGTAACTGCTGATTGCTTCTTTAAGCAGCAATTCTGACAGTTATTTGTTTTATACATCGCACACCATTACTAAACTCAGATTATGAGCAAATGATTACAAATAAACATTAGTACTGGATGGGGTGAGCTAATGTACAGACTACAAAATGTCTGAGATTATGGTGTGCGATTACAACACAATGGTGTTCATCAAAGCATATGCTTATGAAAGGAAATATAGTATATGCCTTAATTGTTCAATAAAGGTCTGCTATATATATACATATACATACACACACACACCATACTATAGGCTATACAGAAGTAGCGTATAGTATAATGTTTTCTTTCAATATACGATGTTCATTATGAGAAGCATTTTATCATCGATTAATAAGTACAATCTGTATGATACCTGCATACATTTTTGAAGAATTAAATAAATGCCTATAATGTGCCAACTGACCTAGCCCAAATGTAGGCTATCGGTCCCCTTTTGGTTTCTGTTGTCATGTGTAGTCTACTACACTACCAACATTGACAAAACAAGTTAAGAGCTATTTTTAGAAATAGAAACGGATATTTGAAAAGAAAATACAGATGAGTCACTGAACCTTGGGGCCTAATATTTGGTCACTTTCCTGCGTAACCGAGACCGTAGTTGACAACTTATTGTAGCCCATTGTTTACTACCCCGAAGCGGTCTGAGGTGCATCAGAGCGGTTAAGCAGGACATACTTGAGATTGAATACCTTCCTGATAGCGTCGACGGCCTCGGGAATCATTAGACGATATGCCGGTTCAGTGCCTCGACCGAGAGCAGCCTCACGGGTGTTGGAAGGTAATTTGACATTTGTCCACATGGTGTCGTTATTCACACAACGTTGGACGAAGCAATTAATAAACCATGCATTAAAATACCAGAATAATTTTCACGGATACACCCTCTGGTCCTTTCAAACTTATTAAGAACACATTTAATGTATGTCAGTGTTTATAGCCTATGTTCAGCACAGTAGCTCTAATTTAGCTCTAATTTATCATGTGATTAAAGCAGGTGCTGCCAATAATAGCCAGGTGGATGACACTCTCCAGACAGCGGTAAGGAGATGCTTTTTGACTCAAAGAAATACCAAAAAGTAAGTTTTCGATTTACATGTGCCCCTGACATTCAAATAATTAATTGAAGACTTCTCAATAGTAGGCCTAATATAGCAGGTACTTGGTGTGCACTGATTGAATAGAATGGACATGGTCCTGAGTTTGACATTGTATATCATGAAATGTGTGTTATTGTGCAGATTAAATCTGCACACAACCATAATACACATTGCACACATTCTAATGTACAGTAGCCTAGGTTGTTGAGCTTTGACGATTCCTGACCTAGGCCAAGATGTACTCTTAAGGAGCCCAAGGTTACCATTACTCCTTAAAGTCCAAGAACCTTAGGTTCTTTTCAGAGGTAGACTGGCTCTAGCAGCCAAATACTCCATCTAAACGTGCATTGAATCTCAGTTTCATTATGGTTCTAGAAATATAAAGCCCGTTACTTTCATATCACATCGAAATAATTTCACAAATGCAGAAAACACACTTGCTGTATAAATAATAATAATAATATATACTTGCTGTATGTACACTATTTTAACCGGCTTCTTCACAGTTGGTCCCTCTGCACTGAGACATGGAGATATGGACTTGTGGGAACACTAACCCTATAAAGGGGTATCATTTAATGTTGTTGTTTTTTTTAAATGATTTCTTGCTGATATGAAAGATAAGGTCCCTATGCTTCCAAAACTGTACCGCAAGCGATGTGCGTTAATGTTCAGACCGAGCGTTGGAGCTCTTAACAAAACTCCCTCGTACAGAAGACGCCTTCGTCCAATGACACTTAAGTGTAACGTAATGGAACTGAGAGTCATGATCAAGGGCTGGTCCTGACCATGGCACTTGACCTATTTTGACCCAGTGCAAGATGGCTGAGGTGGTAACTTGGTGTTGTGACCCGAGTTACCCTAGCTGTATAACTGAGTCAGGGTTTATAGTGAAGATAATCCTGCCACTGTGTTTAATAATGTGCCTCTGGCTTGTGTAATGAGGTGTGTGTTGTAACAGCACAGCATAAACAGCAGGACATTGTCATCTCAATGAACTTAAGCATTTTATCACACTCTCCTGCACTCCTCTCTGTCCCTAATCCATTTACGTACTTTTATTATTTGGCTGAGCGTACATGGCCAGGTGTGTGTGTGTGTGTGTGTGTTTTTGACTTGAGATGCAGTTGAATTGTCTTTTCATTTCAGTGTGTATGTTTGTTCTAAATGTTCTTGTGGTCGAGTTTGCTTGTGAATGCTCTGTATTGTTGTGAGGAATTGCTGTGTGTAAAAGCTAGAGGGTCACAGACAGTGTGTGAAATAACTGGCAAGAGAGAGCAAATTGTGAAAGAGTCCAGTAATTTCTCACCAAACTAAAGGACTGCAGGAGGTCTTGACACTGTGTTCTGTAAAATGTCTCTTCAGTCCCTCAACACGTGAAAGCCAAGACTGTCCCTCCATCCCCAGTGACCCTGAGGTTTCATTGGACCACACCAGACATGAGGTCAAAGGACAAGTGTGTACATCAGTGGCTGCCCCAAAAACGCCACTGCTAGTGTGCACTGCTATTCTCGGGTGGATATTTTTAGCTCAGATCTGATCAGACTCAATAATGAGGGATTTGAAGATGATCTGTGATTGAATTGATGGTTTTGTTTTCTCACACCTCAGGTTGAGTCAGATGAATCCTGTCTACATATGTTGCGTCTTTTTGATTTACCACAGTTGAAATACGACCCATAGAGTCTACACAATACCATCTAGAGCTACATCTGACCTGGGCTTTGCAAAGTGTGTGGTGTGATGAAGTTGAAAGTGCAGGGCACTCCTTATGTTGTATAATTCAATTGATGTGTCATTGTGTTCTGTCAGATGCCGTCATTCTAAGGTGACGAGGGTGTTGCCAGGAGTCTGTGCAGGTGGCCATCTGACGCAAGACAATGAGTGACGTGTGTGTGTGATACATTGGTCAGATGACAACAGCAAGGTTGTGGGCCTACTGATGGACTCGTATCAGTTGGCCCATTACTCTTGGCATCTAGTGATTTACAGGGCTGGGATTTGTCATGTTTCTATTTTTGGAAACTTTATAGCGTGACTTTATAGTGTTAACCTATACCACAGTTTCACTTACTCACTGCGTGTCTTAGACTGTGGTAATCAAGTTTGATCAGACAAAATGCTTTCGGGCTATATCAGAGGACAGACTCACACGGTGTCGATTTAAGAAGTGGCTTCTGCTCTTTTTACTGGCAAGGGAATTCACTCATTCACGTCAAAGTTTCAAGCATAAAGTAGAAAGACCGACTAGAGAATAGAAGTGACACACATCAGATTGCAGGGTATTACAGTTATAGGGGCAAGGGGCGGGATAGTGGGAGGGTGTAGAGTTGCTCAATATAAATGACTGCATACAGTCGACAGATTAGAACAAAGGTGAAAGAACAAGTGATGCAAGAGGGAGAGGGAGCAAGAAAGAGACGACAGGGAGAAATCAAGGATCCATCGATTTAGTGATTTAGATATTGGACCTTTTGTTTCATAGAGACGGGAGAGCAAGCCAAAGAAGGTAACCCAAACTCAATACAGACCAGAGATTTAGTGGCACAACTGTCCGCTCTGTTTTCTGTCACATTTTTAGGAATTAATGTTTCAGGAGTTAATTAGCAAAGTGAATTTATTTTGTAGAATTACTTTACATTAATTTTATAAAACTGTTTTCATTCAGGACAGATGGGTAATAATCACGAGACCATTACAGTATAATGAAGGGCTAGCTGTGGTGAACTACATTATGGTAGCTGACATCTCGAGTATCTGCTGTAGCCTACACATGTGACCCAACATATTGTCTGTTAGTGAGCTGTCAAGGGTTGCCTTTTCTCTCCAGCAATATTACTGTTTGGAGCTGTAGTCATGGCTTGCTTGTGTGTTCATGTCGGTCATGTTTCTACCATACTAAATACTTTTTGGTAAAAAATAATTCCACCAGTGCCATGTTCAGTCAGTGTGGTGATAGCCTCACCTGTTGGTGATATGTTGTAACTACAGCAATAAAGACTACATTGGTGAATCTTCAGACGCTGTTAGCTGAGGATCCAAAGGATGGATTATGCCATGAAGTCCCTCAGTCTCCTGTCCCCTGCCTCACTCTCCAAGTAAGAGCCTGATTCCGCAGCACTAAGGGGATGTGCCCTATTGGTTATCATAAGACTGCTTTCAGTAATGTTTAATGGGTTTTTCTTTTTACATCGTAGGACATAAGTCATAGAGTCAAAGTTAGCATCGTTTTCCAATAGATTTGACATAATTTGACTGTGTATGTTTCTCCACCAGGTGTGTGACAGCCAGTGTATCAGCCAGTGCCTCCATGACCCAGCAGCTTCTTGTCGGGACTCCTCGACCTAAGCCCTTCCGGGTCACCAGTGCTGACCGCAGCGTTAAGAAGGGAATTATGGCTGATGGGCTACGAGACCTACTCAACAAAGTGAGGAGAAGAGGGAGGGATGAAGAGGGTGCTTGAGGGAGGACTATAAGTTAAAATACAAATTATTTAATCTTTTATTTAACCAGGTAGGCCAGTTGAGAACAAGTTCTCATTTACGACCTGGCCAAGATAAAGGAAAGCAGTGCGACAAAAACAACAGTTACACATGGGATAAACAAATGTACAGTCAATAACACAATAGAAAAATCTGTATACAGTGTGTGCAAATGAAATAAGGAGGTAAAGGCAATAAATAGGCCAATAGTGGGGAAGTAATTACAATTTAGCAATTTACACTGGAGTGATAGATGTGCAGATGAGGATGTGCAATAGAAATACTGGTGGGCAAAAGTGCAGAAAAACAAATATGGGGATGAGGCAGGTAGATGATTGGATGGGCTATTTACAGACGCAGCGATCGGTAAGCTGCTCAAACAGCTGATGCTTAAAGTTAGTGAGGGAGATGCAGTGGGGCAAAAAAGTATTTAGTCAGCCACCAATTGTGCAAGTTCTCCCACTTAAAAAGATGATCGAGACCTGTCATTTTCATCATAGGTACACTTCAACTATGACAGACAAAATCAGAAAATAAATCCAGGAAATCACATTGTAGGATTTTTAATGAATTTATTTGCAAATGATGGTGGAAAATAAGTATTTGGTCACCTACAAACAAGCAAGATTTCTGGCTCTCACAGACCTGTAACTTCTTCTTTAAGAGGCTCTTCTGTCCTCCACTCGTTACCTGTATTAATGGCACCTGTTTGAACTTGTTATCAGTATAAAATACACCTGTCCACAACCTCAAACAGTCACACTCCAAACTCCACTATGGCCAAGACCAAAGAGCTGTCAAAGGACACCAGAAACAAAATTGTAGACTTGCACCAGGCTGGGAAGACTGAATCTGCAATAGGTAAGCAGCTTGGTTTGAAGAGATCAACTGTGGGGTCAAAATGATCACAAGAACGGTGAGAAAAAATCCCAGAACCACACGGGGGGACCTAGTGAATGATCTGCAGAGAGCTGGGACCGAAGTAACAAAGCCTACCATCAGTAACACACTACGACGCCAGGGACTCAAATCCTGCAGTGCCGGACGTGTCCCCCTGCTTAAGCCAGTACATGTCCAGGCCCGTCTGAAGTTTGCTAGAGAGCATTTGGATTATCCAGAAGAAGATTGGGAGAATGGTTTCATCTGACCATATGACAAAATATAACTTTTTGGTAAAAACTCAACTCGTCGTTTTTGGAGGACAAAGAATGCTGAGTTGCATCCAAAGTACACCATACCTACTGTGACGCATGGGGGTGGAAACATCATGCTTTGGGGCTGTTTTTCTGTAAAGGGACCGGGACGACTGATCCATGTAAAGGAAAGAATGAATGGGGCCATGTATCGTGAGATTTTGAGTGAAAACCTCCCATCAGCAAGGGCATTGAAGATGAAACGTGGCTGGGTCTTTCAGCATGACAATGATTCTAAACACACCGCCCGGGCAACGAAAGACTGGCTTCGTAAGAAGCATTTCAAGGTCCTGGAGTGGCCTAGCCAGTCTCCAGATCTCAACCCCATAGAAAATCTTTGGAGGGAGTTGAAAGTCTGTGTTGCCCAGCAACAGCCCCAAAACATCACTGCTCTAGAGGAGATTTGCATGGAGGAATGGGCCAAAATACCAGCAACAGTGTGTGAAAACCTTGTGAAGACTTACAGAAAACGTTTGACCTCTGTCATTGCCAACAAAGGGTATATAACAAAGTATTGAGAAACTTTTGTTATTGACCAAATACTTATTTTCCACTATAATTTGCAAATAAATTCATAAAAAATCCTACAATGTGATTTTCTGGATTTTTTTTTTCTCATTTTGTCTGTCATAGTTGAAGTGTACCTATGATGAAAATTACAGGCCTAATCTTTTTAAGTGGGAGAACTTGCACAATTGGTGGCTGACTAAATACTTTTTTTGCCCCACTGTGTAAGTCTCTAACTTCAGTGTGAATGAGAGAAGAGTGGTGTATGAGTGGGGGAGTCTGGTTCCATACTCTACTCATTTATGGCATCATAAATTCAATCCAGTCAACAATGTGACTCAGATGGATGAAGGAATGAACAGATGGGTGAGTCAGAGGCTTTCAAAGGGAAGCAGAAAGAACTAACGGTTTTCCTCAAATGCTTGCATGCTCACATGCACATACTGACAATTGTCTCTGTTGTTCTGGTTCTCCAACTGTGACACTACTGCTGTCTTACGCATGTCTTTGAAAAGTTTAACTTAATGATAATACATGATATTGAGACTTTTCAGGAACTTATCTCCTCAGCAGAGATATGCAATCTTTTTTTTAAACTCGCTATTTGTATTATTCACTGTAGAAATCTATGACACGCAAGAGAATGGAGTGGCTAAGTAACTACTTTTGAGAGGGGGAATGATTCTGTAGTCCCTAATGACTGGATTCTATCTCCTCCAGGCTAATGGGTAGTTTGTTCCCTCTCAGGCCATGGACTCTCTGCACGTGTCCTGCGTCAGTGCCTTGGTGCTGGATGAAGACGGGACGGGGGTTGATACGGAGGAGTTCTTCCTGACCCTACAAGACAACGCTGTCCTCATGGTCCTGGAAAAGGGGCAGAAGTGGACACTTCCACAGGTTGGTAGGGTGACATATGCACAACCTTCTTACCAGAGTCCACTGGGTGGTGCATTTACACAGGGTCACTCTGGTAGAATGGTGAACAGGCTTCACTTCTGTGAATTATCATCATCAGTGCCGACATGTTCTCAGATGAAGATGCAGTTGTATAGCCTGCCTTTTTAGATAAGATGGGATGAACAAGAACATCTACTCCCATATTGTATATGAATGACCTGAACTTTTGGGATTGAATATAGAGTAAGCATATTCAGAAATGATTCCATTCAGATAAACGCAAAAGCATTCTTATTCTGGGGGAAGAGTTGAGTGAAAGCATGTCTGACATGTGTGGCAAATCATAACCCCCTCATTTAGTTACCTCACACTTTTGGCCACAATTAAAGCACAATTTGAGTCAGAGTTGATGGGTTTTTGTTTGTCCAAAGTACGTAATTTCCATATTCATTAAAATATGTTCTGCCACCTGAATGGCATCACCCTGTGTGTTTACTTGGCTCCTGTCATGCTGAGCGTGTCTTATTAACATAATACAATTTCCTCTCCTGTTGTCCTTCCACTGTTCCGAATGAATGAATCTGTATTCCAATGCTTGTTACCTTCCTTTGCAGATGACTGGAGCTCTTGGATGGAGAGTGTAGGGGGGGGGGGGCTAGCTAGTATTGCGTTCATCCATCTTAGTTTGACAGACACTAAGTGTCAGAGGTTATATATGCAGTTTTCCTTCACACTCAATTTGAGTTTCCCATAAATAAGCTGTAGGAGACTCTACTTAATTTGTGTTAACTGGGGAAAATTGATTTGGCTCTTGTTTCTCCTCTCTCATATCCCTCCCTCTTTCTCCACCTTTTGGCTCCCAGAACACTCATCCCCGAATTCAAAATGAGATCAAACACCAGCGCAGAAAAGATGTGGCTAGAATAACCTTTGACCTATACAAGAACAACCCTCAGGATTTCATTGGCTGTCTGAATGTGAAGGCCACGCTGTATGGAACCTACTCTGTGTCCTACGATGTGCGCTGCTACGCTGCCAAGAAGATGCTGAAGTGAGTAATCTCTCTGTGTGTTGATGTGGGTGCTTAAAGGTGAGTTTGTAAGATATAGGAGGAGGTTGAGTTGATACAGTGCCTTAAGAATGTATTTGAACCCCTTGAAATTTACCACATTTTGTTGGATTTAATTGTCATTTTTTTGTCATCTATCTACACAAAATACTCTTATTTCAAAGTAGAAGAGAAATTCTAACATTTTACATTTTTTTGATGGAAAAAAATATAGAGAGCTTGATTTAGATAAGTATTCAACCCTCTGAGTCAATGACAGGAGGCTGCTGAGGGGAGAACAGCTCATAATAATGGCCGGAACAGAGCAAATGGAATGGCATCAAACACATGGTTTCCATGTATTTGATACCATTCCACTGATTCCAATACAGCTGTAAATATTTGGGGGTAAGTCTCTAAGCGCTTTGCACACCAGGATTATACAATATTCTACCGTTATTCTTTAACAAATTCTTCAAGCTCTGTCCTGTTGGCTGTTGACCATTGCTAGAAAGCCATTTTCAAGTCTTGCCATAGATTTTCATGCCGATCTGTTGGAAAGTTGAATATTTTGCCTGTGCTTAACCTTATTAAGTTTATTTTTATCCTAAAAGACTCCCTTGTCCTTGCCGATGATAAGGATACCCATAACATGATGCAGCCACCACCATGTTTGAAAATACGAGTGATACTCATTGATTTGTTGTATTGGATTTGCCCTGAACATAACACTTTGTATTCAGGACAAAAAGTTCAGTTCTTTGCCACATTTTTTGCAGTTATACTTTAGTGCCTTATTGGATGCCTGTTTTGGACAGATGCATATTTTGGACAGGATGCATGATTTGGAATATTTGTATTCTGTAAAGGCTTCATTCTATACAGGCTTCCTTCTTAGTATTGTGGAGTAACTACATCTTCAGTTTTCTCCTGTCACAGCTATTAAACTCTGTAACTGTTTTAAAATCACCATTGGCCTCATGGTGAAATCCCTGAGTGGTTTCCTTCCTGTCTGGCAACGGAGTTAGAAAGGGCACCTGTATCTTTGTAGTGACTGGGTGTAATGATACACATCCAACGTGTAATTAATAACTTCACCATTCTCAAAGGGATATTCAGTCTTTAAAAAATAAAAAAAATAAACATCTACCAATATTTGCCCTTCTTTGCAAACAATTGGAAAACATCCCTGGTCTTTGGTTGAATCTGTACTAGAAAGTCCCTGTTTGACTGAGGGACCTTACAATTATCTATATGTTGGGTACAGAGATTGGGTAGTCATCCAAAAATCATGTTGAACACTATATTATTGCCCACAGTGAGTCCATGCAACTTAAGTGACTTGTTAAGCACATTTTTACTCCTGAATTTATTTAGGCTTGCCATAACAAACGCCTTGAATACTTATTGACTCAAGACATTATAGCTTTTCTTTTTTTATTCATTTGTAAACATTTATAAAAATATTTTTAAAAATCTACTTTGGCATTATGGGATGTTGTGTGTAGATCAGTGACAAAAAAAATCAACATTTAGGCTGTAACAACAAAATGTGGAAAAAGTTGAGGGTTCAGATACATTTAGGTTATGTCATACGTGCTGAGGGCTGCTGATTTTCGGCTTTAGCTGAGCGGTTGTGACAATGAGGATTTAAATTGTGCAGAATCAACAAATAACAGGTTTCTAGATTTCAGTTTCTGCTCCTATTTTTCTCTTTGAAAAGTCACTGGAGAGAATGAAACTTGTATCTCAACTAGGAGAGAGAGATTAGGGAGATGCAGGTTCCAGCCCTGTCGGAGTTTCCCTATCTCCCTGACTATATGCTCATATCATATCTGTCTGATCACTATCTACAGTACAGGCATCTGTCTGACAGGGTTGCAAAGGTGCCGGGAATTAACCAATGTTACCGGAATCTTCTGTAATTTTTGTCATTAACAGATCATCCATCTATGGTAACTTTGTTAATATATATATTTGAAAAATGTATTCGTATACAGTACCAGTCTAAATTTCGGACACCTACTCAATCCTTTTCTACATTGTAGAATAATAGTGAAGACATCAAAATAATGAATGGAAGAAAAAAGTCTGCATTGACTGACTCGTGTCTTAATAATGATGGACTGTCAATTCTCTTTGGTTATTTGAGCTGTTATTGCCATAATATGGACTTGGTCTTTTACCAAATATGGTTATCTTCTGTATATCACCCCTATCTTGTCACAATACAATTGATTGGCTCAAATGCATTAAGAAGGAAAGAAATTCCACAAATTAAATTTTAATAAGGCACACCTGTTAATTGAAATGCATTCCAGGTGACTACCTCATGAAGGTGGTTGAGAGAATGCCAAGAGTGTGCAAAGCTGTCATCAATGCAAAGGGTGGCTACTTTGAAAAATATAAAATATATTTTGGTTTCTGTAACACTTTTGGTTTCTACATGATTCCATATGTGTTATTTCATAGTTTTGATGTCTTCACTATTATTCTACAATGTAGAAAATATAAAAAATACAGAAACCTACTAATTCAAGGGTTTTATGTCAACTTTTGACTGGAACTGTATATATATTTTTTTTATATATCTGTGTTAATATTGTCGATGAGTTTCTAGTGGATAGACTATGGTTCTAGAGAAAATAACAATGGCATTATTTTCAATTAACTCTGAAAGTCTTCCAACTATTGGCTTCTTTCACAACTGCCAGCAGTTTGGCAGTTGTGAAAGAAACAAGAAATACATAGACATTGTAAAATTAATCTATATATGTATTTCATGCTGAAAACCTCATTTTATTTAACTAGGTAAGTCAGTTTAAACACCAATGGTATTCACTATTTTGATGGTTTAGATTTATGATAATGTTTTACAGGTTTGATATTTTATTTTTAAAATCATCTTATTTTATTATTTCATATTTTACTTGTGATAAGGCCACACCGAGGGTCGGAGATAATTACAGGTACCTGTAATAATCTGAAGTAGTCAAAAAGGTAACAAAATGGCTTCTGATAATGTTTCCCCTCTGGTAGTTTACTGGTAAACTCCAAAAGTTTCCAGTAAGATAACCTCCTTTCTCAACTCTTGTCTGACATATTTTTCCCTGTTCTTGTAGGGAGGCTCTGAGATGGACCCTGTTCTCCATGCAGGCCACAGGCCATGTCCTCCTGGGCTCCTCCTGCTACATTGAGCAGCTCCTGGATGAGGATGATCGGGCAGACCTGAGCCTGCCACCACTGCCACAGGATGGAAAGATCAAACAACTACAGAGCATCCTGATGGGCAAGACTGCTGTGGTGGGCAAGACTGCTGTGGTGGGCAAGACTGCTGTGGTGGGCAAGACTGCTGTGGTGGGCAAGACTGCTGTGGTGGGCAAGACTGCTGTGTGGGGCAAGACGGCTGTGTGATCTATGAACATACATCCTTCCCTTCTCCCTTCCTTGAAGTAATCACCCATCTAAATCGATTTTACAGGTGAAAGGGAATGCTATACTGCATAGCTTGCACCTGTCCAGTCATGGCTGATTTAGTAATCACTTCATGGAAAGAAATAATGATGGATTGTCAGGATATTCAAACAGGGCTCTGCTCAGAGAGACACTCTAAAAGAGGCTGTTTGCTAAAATAGACTGTTTGCTATAAGGAATGGTACTGGCAAACTGCAGGACCAATACGACGGCACAGTGCTGCATCACTCTGATGTTATGGTTACAGTGGCAGGTACACACCTTCTGGTTAGTTCACTCCTCTCGGTTGACTTTAGGGGCAGCAAATGCTGTGTTGTCCTACATTTTGGCTATGATCACTTGCACTTTGTTACATTTGTCTGCCTATATGGCTTGCAACACTCCACAAGCGAATGCACTTTTCTATTGCAGTGACTGCTGCTGATCTGTATCTTCAACTGATAGAAGGCACTTGGCTTTTTTTCATATTAATAAGCATGAATAAATTACAAGAATATTAACCTTTTGAGAGATTTTATTTCCCCTCAACATAAACATGTGTGCATGCACACGCACAAGCAAACACACACACACACACACACACACACACTTGAAGTCACACCTGAAAGCAGAGACCTGTGTAACTTTGTTGTCCAACCATTGTCACATGGCAGGGCTGTGCTCCACAGTGTTGGATGTTATTATGGGTGACGTCTGTCTGGCTCATGGGCACAGTAATTGGCAGCAGGTCTGGTTGTCTCCCCCACACTCCTCTAATTGCCCCCTGTCCTGTGCTGCCAGCTGGAGCCCAGCTTCCCTTGGCCTGCCAGGGGGTGGGAGAAAGCCAGGGCCAGGGAATGGCACACAGCTGCAGGGGCTGAAGTGGAGGGCCAAGGAAATGAGCCATTACACAGCCAGACCAGAGAGTGACGATTTTGGCAGCAGAATCAACAATCAATCTACTCTCCCTCTCATCTCAAGTTAAATGACGTCCGGATTTTTTGTAATATACTCAACACATTTTGGGATGTTCCAGCTGTCCTGAGTACAATATTGAAGAGCGGTCAATAAGAGAAGGGGTATACAGACATGCCTGGTGCTCAAAATTGATGACGTATTTCATGCAGCGAGAGTTGAGTGGGGATGAATGTATGTGGTTCAGTTCGTTCAGACAGTCTTCCTGAGCCCTCACCAACTAGCTACAATAGTTTATGCTTGTGGTTAGAAACTTCCGTGAGAATTTGAAACTTGTCTGCCGAAATGGGGAGTGTTCAGAATTATTCCGTTTTTACCGGATTTTCAAAAGCAATTGTGATTTAGCTGTAACCCTGGCCTGATGCTACACTATCTAGCTACTTCCCTCTAAGTTACTGCAGGAGAGCAGTGCAAGGTCGTTTGTTTGCGTTGGTCTGTGGTGTGAAAGAGGGTGGCAGTAAACAACATGTAGAGTGCCTCTCCCCCTCACTCCATCCAGCTGGCATGTCTTAATGTGATTTGGTTAATGGAAACATTTGAGTGTTGAATATAAACCATGCAATAATGTGGACCCGTGGATGGTTTCTGTAGGCCTATTTATCAGCTCATATGCAGAACATTTAGAGTGAGTGGGTTGTTGGCTCGCTATTTCAAGCAGGTTGACCTGATGCCCTTCCATAGCCGTGTAGTGTAAGCATTTCACTGTACCTGTTGTATTTGGCGCATGAAGGGGTAAGGTGCACCTGTTTTCACACTACCTGAAGAACCAGGAGCACCTACAGTATGTTTTGTCTGTGTATTCTGCAGTAGTCAACGAACCTATCCTGCAACAGAACCATGTCCTCTGTGTATGACGCTTTCTTGACATTGGACAGCTGAAAATCCCACACCCAGCCATGTTTAAGCCTACATCTAGTTTAGCCTGCTCTTTCTCTTTCAACGTGACTGCACCCCCCCTTGTCTATCCAGTATTTGCCATATGCTTTCCCACATGCTGATGACCTTGCCTGTCAAATTGAGCACCTCCCTCCTGTCACTCGGGGTGCGAAATGCAGTCGTTTCTGAATTTTACACCACCACCGTGCAGTACGTGCAAGACACGCCCCGTAGTGGATGGAGGGAACTCAGCTCTCTGATCTGGCCAGAGGTACAGTAGTCTACTCTTCGCTGAGCATGTGGTCTCCGAAGACATTATCAACATGACCGTGAGAGATGAGTTGGGATTCTTTACCGTCGGCTACCTAAAACTGGTGAACGATCATCTCACGACAGAGGCAATAGCACAGCTTTTACATGCAGAGATGTAGCCTACAACAGCATCATTAGAGTCATATTACATAGCCATAAAACATGATATGAAATACATTGCAATATTCTGATTATTTGTCAAAGAAACAGAAGACAGAGCGCGACAAACGGACCTGCAAAAGAATGTAGCTGGGAATCTCCGGGACTGGCACGAGGCAATGTAAGTCCTATTTCCCTATTTTTAACTTCATATGGTATCTAAAATGAAGAAAAAAAAAACAGTGCATGAATTTAATACATTGTACAAAGTATGCGGCCCACATGTGTAAGTGTAACAAACATTTAAATTTAACAGCCAATAGGGCAGGCTACTTGTAGTTCAATAACCCATTTACAACTGCCCTATGATAATATTGTAATGACAAATATATACACATTTATTGTTGCACATGTATTAGCTAAATTGTATTTTATTTGCTTGTATTAGCCTGTGTTATAGCACGGTGTCCCGTACTGTACGGAGTCCTAATGTGTGCATTTGATCAAATAGGTAAACGTTTGTTTTTCATTAAAAAAAACTATAATATTTATTCGTTATTTTTAGATAATTTTAACTGTGGCAATAAACTGTGTTCGTTTTGCTTTTTGGGGTTTTTGGTGACAAATCTGTATGAAAATAGTATTAATTTACTTTTATGCATATTGGCTTTTTTCACCCCCCCCCCAGGCTTTATTGTGGGAGAAACAGCTTGACACTATACATGCTTGGAGACTGTGTTACTCTCACACTCCTCTGGGAACACCTCCACTGCAGTCTTCAGAGATCTGACTAGGAAAACAGTATGTAGAGAGATGTGTGTGCATATCTGCTTGTTTGTGGTGTTAGTCATTAGCCAAGAGAGAGGAAAGAAGTTTAGCCAGAAAGTTGTCTTCATTAATTAACATCAGATTAATTCAAAGTGGCAGAATAAATAGAATAAACATCTATGCAGTAAAATTTAAGTAACTACATGATAAATAGAGATACTAAGAGAGTGATACTATTGACAGGGAGTGAAAAGGGCTCCTAAAAGCAGACCGCTTCAGCGGATGAAATCAACATTGAGAAAGGAGAAATGGAGATGGTGTCTATGGGGGGAGTGGTGGAGATGGAGACAGGGAAATGTGGGAGGAAGGAGGTAATTAGAGGGGTATGATCTTGATGTAATTATTTGGAACTCTCCTGCCGTGTGTGAGAGGGCAACCTTTTGACAGACATAGAGATACATTCATTATGAAGTCACTCTGCTCTCTCTCCCTGCAGCCAGGAGGCGAATTGGATTGACTTTTAATTGCCTCCTTCTGTAGATAAGTAACCTCATAATTTTAGAAAAGCGGCTTTGTGTCCTGCATCCCTGATCCTCTGCCCTTCCCTTCCCCTCCCCTCAACACACACATTTACACACACAAGGACACATGTGCACACACTATCAAAAGTGTGCACACACCTCATCCGCCCTCCTCTTTCTCTTTCTCCGCTCTCTCTTTCTTTCTCTCTTTCTCCGCTCTCTCTTTCTTTCTCTCTTTCTCCGCTCTAAAATATTTCTCTCTTTATTTCTCTCTTTCTTATCTTTCTCTCTTTATCTCTTTCTTTCTCTCTTTCTTTCTATCTTTCTTAACTTTCTTTCTCTCATTCTTTCAACAACAACAACAACTTTCTTTCTCAACATTCTATATAACAACATATAACAACATATTTAACATATAACTTTCAACAGCAACATCTAACATTTCAACAACAACAACAACAACAACAACAACAACAACAACAACAACAACAACAACAACAACAACAACAACAACAACAACAACAACAACAACAACAACAACAACAACAACAACAACAACAACAACAACAACAACAACAACAACAACAACAACAACAACAACAACAACAACAACAACAACAACAACAACAACTTTCAACTTTCAACTTTCTCTCTTTCTCAAACAACAAACAACAACAACAACAACTCCGCAACAACTCCTTTCTCCGCAACAACTTTCTCCGCTCAACCTTTCTCCCAACAACAACAACAACAACAACAACAACAACAACAACAACATCAACAACAACAACTCTTTCAACAACAACAACAGCAACAACAACAACAACAACAACAACAACAACAACAACAACAACAACAACAACAACAACAACAACAACAACAACAACAACAACAACAACAACAACAACAACAACAACAACAACAACAACAACAACAAACAACAACAACAACAACTTTCTTTCTTTCTTTCTTTCTTTCTTTCTTTCTTTCTCTCTTTCTCTCTTTCTCTCTTTCTCTCTTTCTTTCTTTCTCTCTTTCTTTCTTTCTTTCTTTCTTTTCTCTTTCTTTCTTTCTCTTTCTTTCTTTCTCTCTTTTCTTTCTTTCTCTCTTTCTTTCTTTCGCTCTTTCGCCTTTCTCTTTCCGCTCTTTCTTTCTTTCCGCTCTTTTCTCTTTCCGCTCTTTTCTCTCTTTCGCTCTTTTCTCTTTCGCTCTTTTCTCTTTCGCTCTTTTCTCTCTTTTTCTTTCTCTTTCGCTCTTTCTCTCTTTCTCTCTTCTTTCTTTCTTTCTTTCTCTCTTTCGCTCTTTCTCTCTTTCTCCTCTTTCTCTCTTTCGCTCTTTCTTCTCTTTCGCTCTTTCGCTCTTTCTCTCTTTCTCTCTTTCTCTCTTTCGCTCTTTATTTCTTTCGCTCTTTCTTTCTTTCGCTCTTTCTCTCTTTCTTTCTTTCTCTCTTTCTCTTTCTCTCTTTTCGCTCTTTCTCTCTTTCTCTCTTTCCTCTTTCTCTTTCTCTTCTCTCTCTTTCTCTCTTTCGCTCTCTTCTCTTTCCTTTCTCCTTTCTCTCTCTCTTTCTTTCTTTCGCTCTCTTCTTTCTCTCTTTCTTTTCTCTTTCTTTCTCCTCTTTCTTTCCTCTTTCTTTCTCTCTTTCTTTCTCCGCTCTTTCTTTCTCCCGCTCTTTCTTTCGCTCTTTCTTTCGCTCTCTTTCTCTTTCTCCTTTCTCCCGCTCTCTTCTCTCTCCGCTCTCTTCTCTCTCCGCTCTCTTCTCTCTCCGCTCTCTTCTCTCTCCGCTCTCTTCTCTCTCCGCTCTCTTCTCTCTCCGCTCTCTTCTCTCTCCGCTCTCTTCTCTCTCTCTCTCTCTCTCTTCTCTCTCTTCTCTCTTCTCTCTCCCCTCTCTTCTCTCTTCTCTCTTCTCTCTCCCCTCTCTTCTCTCTTCTCTCTTCTCTCTCCCCTCTCTTCTCTCTCTTCTCTCCATTCTCTTCTCTCTTCTCTCTCCGCTCTCTTCTCTCTTCTCTCTCCGCTCTCTTCTATCTCCGCTCTTCTCTCTTCTCTCTCTTCTCTCTTCTCTCTCTTCTCTCTTCTCTTTCTCTCTTCTCTCTCCGCTCTCCATCTCTTTCTCCCGCTCTCTTCTCTCTCCGCTCTCTTTTCTCTCTCCGCTCTCTTCTCTCTCCATCTTTCTCTCTTCTCTCTCCGCTCTCTTCTCTTTCTCTTCTCTCTCCTTTCTTTTCTCTCTCCGCTCTTCTCTCTCCGCTCTTCTCTCTTCTCTCTTCTCTCTCTTATAAATCTTCTCTCTCTTCTCTCTCCTTATTCTTCTCTAAAATCTCCGCTCTCTTCTCTCTTCTCTCTTCTCTCTTCTCTCTCCCGCTCTTCTCTCTTCTCTCTTCTCTTCTCTCCGCTCTCTTCTCTCTTCTTCTCCGCTCTCTTCTCTCTTTCTCTTCTCTCTCCGCTCTCTTCTCTCTTCTCTCTTCTCTCTCTTCTCTCTTCTCTCTTCTCTCTTCTCTCTTCTCTCTCCGCTCTCCTCTCTCTCCGCTCTTCTCTCTTCTCTCTTCTCTCTTCTCTCTCCTTTCTCCGCTCTCTTCTCACTCTCTTCTCTCTTCTCTCTCCCCCGCTCTCTTCTCTCTCCGCTCTCTTCTCTCTAAAATCTCTCTCCGCTCTCTTCTCTCTCCGCTCTCTTCTCTTTCTCTTCTCTCTCCGCTCTCTTCTCTCTCCCATCTCTTCTCTCTCCGCTCTCCTTTCTCTCTCCGCTCTCTTCTCTCTCCGCTCTCTTCTCTCTCCTCTCTTCTCTCTCCGCTCTCCTTTCTCTCTCCGCTCTCTTCTCTCTCCTTTCTCTTTCTCTCTCCTCTCTCTTCTCTCTCTTCTCTCTCCTCTCTCTCCTTTCTCCTCTCTCTTCTCTCTCCTTTCTCCTTTCTCTCTCCGCTCTCTTCTCTCTTCTCTCTCTTCTCTCTCCTCTCTCTTCTCTCTCCGCTCTCTTCTCTCTTCTCTCTCCGCTCTCTTCTCTCTTCTCTCTCCGCTCTCTTCTCTCTCCTCTCTCTTCTCTCTCCTCTCTTCTCTCTTCTCTCTCTTCTCTCTTCTCTCTCCGCTCTCTTCTCTCTTCTCTCTCCGCTCTCTTTTCTCTCTCCTTTCTCCGCTCTCTTCTCTCTCTCCTTTCTCCTTTCTCTCTCCGCTCTCCTTTCTCCGCTCTCTTCTCTCTCTTCTCTCTCCTCTCTCTCTCCTTTCTCCGCTCTCTTCTCTCTTCTCTCTTCTCTCTCTCTCCTTTCTCCGCTCTCTTCTCTCTCTTCTTCTCTCTCCTTTCTCTCTTCTCTCTCCTTTCTCCGCTCTCTTCTCTCTCTTCTTTCTCCTTTCTCTCTCCGCTCTCCTTTCTCCGCTCTCTTCTCTCTCTTCTCTCTTTCTCTCTCCTCTCTCCGCTCTCTTCTCTCTCCGCTCTCTTCTCTCTTTCTCTCTTCTCTTTCTCTCTCTCTCTTCTCTCTCCTCCAGCTCTCTTCTCTCTCCGCTCTCTTCTCTCTCTTCTCTCTTTCTCTCTCTCTCTTCTCTCTCTTCTCTCTTCTCTCTCCGCTCTCTGCTCTCTCCGCTCTCTTCTCTCTCTTCTCCTTTCTTCTCTCTCTCTCCTCTCTTCTCTCTCCTTTCTCTCTTCTCTCTCCGCTCTCTTCTCTCTTCTTCTCTCTTCTCTCTCCGCTCTCTTCTCTCTCCTCTCTCTCTCTCTCTCTCTCTTCTCTCTCTCTTTCTCCGCTCTCTCTCTCTCTCTCTTCTCTCTTCTCTCTCCTTTCTCCCGCTCTCTTCTCTCTCTCCTTTCTCTTTTTCTCTCCGCTCTCTTCTCTCTCTTCTCTCTTCTCTCTCTTCTTTCTTCTCTTTCTCTCTTCTTTCTCCGCTCTTCTCTCTCTTCTTCTCTCTCTTTCTCTCTCCTTTCTCTTCTCTCTTCTCTCTCCGCTCTCTTCTCTCTTCTCTCTCTCTCTTCTCTCTCCGCTCTTCTCTCTTCTCTTCTCTCTTCTCTCTCTTTCTCTCTCCGCTCTTCTCTCTCTCTTTCTCTTCTCTCTCCTTTCTCCCTTCTTCTCTCCGCTCTCTTCTCTCTTCTCTCTCTCTTCTCTCTTCTCTCTCCGCTCTCTTCTCTCTCTAAAATATCTCTTCTCTCTTCTCTCTCCGCTCTCTTCTCTCTCTTTCTTCTCTTCTCTCTTCTCTCTCTTCTAAAACTCTCCGCTCTCTTCTCTCTCTCTCTTCTCTCTTCTCTCTATATCTTCTCTTTATATATCTTCTCTCTAAAATCTCTTCTCTCTCCCGCTCTCTTCTCTCTCCGCTCTCTTCTCTCTCCGCTCTATCTCCGCTCTCTTCTCTCTCCGCTCTCTTCTCTCTCCGCTCTCTTCTCTCTCTCTTCTCTCTCCGCTCTCTTCTCTCTCTCTCTCTTCTCTCTCCGCTCTCTTCTCTCTCCGCTCTCTTCTCTCTCCGCTCTCTTCTCTCTCTCTCTCCGCTCTCTTTCTCTTTCTCTTCTCTCTTCTCTTTCTCTCTCCTCTCTCTTCTCTCTCCGCTCTCTTCTCTCTCCTTTCTCTTTCTCTCTCCTCTCTCTTCTCTCTTCTCTCTCTCTTCTCTCTTCTCTTTCTCTTCTCTCTCTCTCTCTTCTCTCTCTCTCTCTTCTCTCTCCGCTCTCTTCTCTCTCTCTCTCTTCTCTCTTCTCTCTTCTCTCTTCTCTCTCTCTCTCTCTCTCTCTCCGCTCTCTTCTCTCCTCTTCTCTCTTCTCTCTTCTCTCTCCGCTCTCTTCTCTCTCTTCTCTCTTCTCTCTTCTCTCTTAAAATCTTCTCTCTCTAAAACCATTCTCTCTTCTCTCTATAATCTTCTCTATCCGCTCTCTCTGCTCTAAATCTCTATATCTCTTCTCTCTTCTCTCTATCTCTCCTTTCTCCTTTCTCCTTTCTCTCTATATAAAATATATCTCTCCGCTCTCTTAAAACTTCTCTATATATAAAATCTTCTCTCTTCTATCTATAAAATATGACTTCTCTAAAACCGCTCTCTCTTCTCTCTCCGCTCTCTTCTCTCT
>NC_068441.1:12302401-12349901 GCF_023373465.1 Oncorhynchus keta
CTGTGGCCCTCGACTGGCTCTGTTGTGTTATGCTATTGAAGGTCAGAGCACTGGGTTGGATAGATCATTCTCATTTCAAGTCGTGGGAATAATGAGTTGAGAATATGGCTCTTTATAATTAGGCTCACTATATATTGTATATTCAGCCACATCCTTCTGTTTGCAGAATGGAAATATGTTGTACCAAAAGGAAGCACTGGTAGGGACCAAGAACGCTGAAACAAGTGCAAGGAGCTATATGTCACTTTATATAACACACTGTGTACATTAACTGTGCATGTATACATTCTGGAAACAAACAAACTCTCTCTGACATCTCCCCCAATGGAACACTACTGGGGATAAAGCAATTTCCCTCTCCACGTTTACCAACAAGACCACTTCCGTAGCTGTTGCCCTGCTGCTTACTGTGTGTGTGTGGTACTGATACTGTGTTTGTATTGCATTCCAAAAAAAAGAACTGTGCTGAAGACGGGGCCTGTGTTTTGCTTTCGTTAATGTGATATTTAAGCCACCCAAATCAGGATGTGGTGATGAATACAGCGCGAGAACTCAAATAGGGATCTGCTTTCTAAGTGGGGTGCTCACACAGCCAGCTAGTCACTTCCCACCATCTGAACCCATGCTGTCCTGAACCCATGCTGTCCTGAACCCATGCTGTCCTGAACCCATGCTGTCCATTCCATGTACTTAGTTCTGTGAGGCTGGACTGCATGCAGTAAAGAACCATTTAGTTGTGTTGTTAATCACCTCGTCATGTTGTGAGGCTTCACATTGGAAAGTTGTCATTGTATTTGAACATAAAGCAATCTTTGTGTTTCGCTGCGTTTTTAGTAATGTGTTTTAAGTCTATTGTCTTGGAGTGAATGATACAGTAGATAGAGGGTTGTCCTGTGTTTTTAATGTGACATTGTAATTTGTTGGTTTGTTTTTGACACATGTTTGAGAAAGCAATTGACATGTAGGAGGGATGGATGGATGGAGGGAGGGACGGGGCCAGCAGTTGTTAGTGCTGCTCTTCCAACCCAGACCATCGTCTCTCCATTTGTTTTCACATTCTATCTCCTGCTCTATTATTCATGTGTTCAAACTCTGTGGATTGTGACAAAGAGCAAAGAGAACGTTGACAGTGTTTGCAGAAAAACAAAACTATAAACCACACGAAAGATGCAGTGTTATTACTATGATTTAGTGGAAAGTTAGAGATATTGTACTATACATAAAGCAGTGCAGGTGTAAATTAACACCATCACAAGGCACTCACTGTTTCCCTCCCTCCACTCATGTTTTTAATTTGAACAACCTGTTAGATCAGACAGTCTCAAAGGAATATGATAACTATGCTCTACTGCAATTCATATTTAACTCTGTTTTAACCCACTTGTGCAGCAAGGCACAAATGTATGTTTGAAAATATACAATAGTATAATATAGAGTTCGACCGATTTTTAATCGGAATGGATTATTTTTTTTATTTTTTATTTTTATTTTAGTGCCGATTTCAAGTTTTCATAACAATCGGTAATCAGCATTTTTGGACAACAATTATGACCGATTTATATTGCACTCCACGAGGAGACTGTGTGGCAGGCTGACTACCTGTTATGCGAGTGCAGCAAGGAGCGAAGGTAAGGGGCTAGCTAGCATTAAACTTGTCTTATAAAAAAAACAATCAATCTTAACATATTCACTAGTTAACTACACATGGTTGATGATATTACTAGTTTATTTAGCTTGTCCTGCGTTGCATATAATTGATGTGGTGCCTGTTAATTCATCATTGAATCACAGCCTACTTCGCCAAATGGGTGATTTAACAAGCGCATTCGCGAAAAAAGCACTGTCGTTGCACCAATGTTTACCTAACCATAAACATCAACACCTTTCTTAAAATCAATACACAAGTATATATTTTTAAACCTGCATATTTAGTTAATATTGCCTGCTAACATGAATTTCTTTAACTAGGGAAATTGTGTCACTTCACTTGCGTTCTGTACAACAGTCAGGGTATATGCAGTAATTTGGGCTGCCTAGCTCGTTGCGAACTGTGTGAAGACCATTTCTTACTAACAAAGACAGCCAATTTCGCCAAACAGTGGATGATTTAACAAAAGCGCATTTGCGAAAAAAGCACAATTGTTGCACGAATGTACCTAACCATAAACATCAATGCCTTTCTAAAAATCAATACACAGAAGTATATTTTTTTGAAACCTGCATTTTTAGTTAAAAGAAATTCATATTAGCAGGCAATATCAAACTAGGCAAATTGTCACTTGTCTTGCGTTCATTGCACGCAGAGTCAGGGTATATGCAACAGTTTGGGCTGCCTGGCTCGTTGTGAACTAATTTGCCTGAATTTTACATAATTATGATATAACATTGAAGGTTGTGCAATGTAACAGCAAAATGTAGACTTATGGATGCCACCCGTTAGATAAAATACACAACGGTTTTGTATTTCACTGAAAGAAAAACGTTTTGTTTTCTAAATGATAGTTTCCGGATTTGACCATATTAATTACCTAAGGCTCGTATTTCTGTGTGTTATTATAATTAAGTCTATGATTTGATAGCGCAGTCTGACTGAGCAGTGGTAGGCAGCAGCAGGCTCGTGAGCATTCATTCAAACAGCACTTTCCTGCTTTTGCCAGCAGCTCTTCGCAATGCTTGAAGAATTGCTTCAAGCATTGCGCTGTTTATGACTTCAACCCTATCAACTCCCGAGATTAGGCTGGCAGTACTAAAGTACCTATTAGAACATCCAATAGTCAAATGTATATGAAATACAAATGGTATAAAGAGAGAGTCCTATAATAACTACAACTTAACTTCTTATCTGGGAATATTGAAGACTCATGTTAAAAGGAACCACCAGCTTTCATATGTTCTGAGCAAGGAACTTAAACGTTAGCTTTTTTACATGGCACATATTGCACTTTTACTTTCTTCTCCAACACTTTGTTCTTGCATTATTTAAACCAAATTGAGACAATTGATTTTATTGATGTACTATATTACATTTACATTTACATTTAAGTCATTTAGCAGACGCTCTTATCCAGAGCGACTTACAAATTGGTGCATTCACCTTATGACATCCAGTGGAACAGCCACTTTACAATAGTGCATCTAAATCTTTTAGGGGGTGAGAAGGATTACTTATCCTATCAAAGGTATTCCTTAAAGAGGTGGGGTTTCAGGTGTCTCCGGAAGGTGGTGATTGACTCCGCTGTCCTGGCGTCGTGAGGGAGTTTGTTCCAACATTGGGGGGCCAGAGCAGCGAACAGTTTTGACTGGGCTGAGCGGGAACTGTACTTCCTCAGTGGTAGGGAGGCGAGCAGGCCAGAGGTGGATGAACGCAGTGCCCTTGTTTGGGTGTAGGGCCTGATCAGAGCCTGGAGGTACTGAGGTGCCGTTCCCCTCACAGCTCCGTAGGCAAGCACCATGGTCTTGTAGCGGATGCGAGCTTCAACTGGAAGCCAGTGGAGAGAGCGGAGGAGCGGGGTGACGTGAGAGAACTTGGGAAGGTTGAACACCAGACGGGCTGCGGCGTTCTGGATGAGTTGTAGGGGTTTAATGGCACAGGCAGGGAGCCCAGCCAACAGCGAGTTGCAGTAATCCAGACGGGAGATGACAAGTGCCTGGATTAGGACCTGCGCCGCTTCCTGTGTGAGGCAGGGTCGTACTCTGCGGATGTTGTAGAGCATAAACCTACAGGAACGGGCCACCGCCTTGATGTTAGTTGAGAACGACAGGGTGTTGTCCAGGATCACGCCAAGGTTCTTAGCGCTCTGGGAGGAGGACACAATGGAGTTGTCAACCGTGATGGCGAGATCATGGAACGGGCAGTCCTTCCCCGGGAGGAAGAGCAGCTCCGTCTTGCCGAGGTTCAGCTTGAGGTGGTGATCCGTCATCCACACTGATATGTCTGCCAGACATGCAGAGATGCGATTCACCACCTGGTCATCAGAAGGAGGAAAGGAGAAGATTAATTGTGTGTCGTCTGCATAGCAATGATAGGAGAGACCATGTGAGGTTATGACAGAGCCAAGTGACTTGGTGTATAGTGAGAATAGGAGAGGGCCTAGAACAGAGCCCTGGGGGACACCAGTGGTGAGAGCGCGTGGTGAGGAGACAGATTCTCGCCACGCCACCTGGTAGGAGCGACCTGTCAGGTAGGACGCAATCCAAGCGTGGGCCGCGCCGGAGATGCCCAACTCGGAGAGGGTGGAGAGGAGGATCTGATGGTTCACAGTATCGAAGGCAGCCGATAGGTCTAGAAGGATGAGAGCAGAGGAGAGAGAGTTAGCTTTAGCGGTGCGGAGCGCCTCCGTGATGCAGAGAAGAGCAGTCTCAGTTGAATGACTAGTCTTGAAACCTGACTGATTTGGATCAAGAAGGTCATTCTGAGAGAGATAGCGGTAGAGCTGGCCAAGGACGGCACGTTCAAGAGTTTTGGAGAGAAAAGAAAGAAGGGATACTGGTCTGTAGTTGTTGACATCGGAGGGATCGAGTGTAGGTTTTTTCAGAAGGGGTGCAACTCTCGCTCTCTTGAAGACGGAAGGGACGTAGCCAGCGGTCAGGGATGAGTTGATGAGCGAGGTAAGGGAGAAGGTCTCCGGAAATGGTCTGGAGAAGAGAGGGGATAGGGTCGAGCGGGCAGGTTGTTGGGCGGCCGGTCGTCACAAGACGCGAGATTTCATCTGGAGAGAGAGGGGAGAAAGAGGTCAGAGCACAGGGTAGGGCAGTGTGAGCAGAACCAGCGGTGTCGTTTGACTTAGCAAACGAGGATCGGATGTCGTCGACCTTCTTTTCAAAATGGTTGACGAAGTCATCTGCAGAGAGGGAGGAGGGGGGGGGAGGAGGATTCAGGAGGGAGGAGAAGGTGGCAAAGAGCTTCCTAGGGTTAGAGGCAGATGCTTGGAATTTAGAGTGGTAGAAAGTGGCTTTAGCAGCAGAGACAGAGGAGGAAAATGTAGAGAGGAGGGAGCGAAAGGATGCCAGGTCCGCAGGGAGGCGAGTTTTCCTCCATTTCCGCTCGGCTGCCCGGAGCCCTGTTCTGTGAGCTCGCAATGAGTCGTCGAGCCACGGAGCGGGAGGGGAGGACCGAGCCGGCCTGGAAGATAGGGGACATAGAGAGTCAAAGGATGCAGAAAGGGAGGAGAGGAGGGTTGAGGAGGCAGAATCAGGAGATAGGTTTGAGCAGAGGGAAGAGATGATAGGATGGAAGAGGAGAGAGTAGCGGGGAGAGAGAGCGAAGGTTGGGACGGCGCGATACCATCCGAGTAGGGGCAGTGTGGGAAGTGTTGGATGAGAGCGAGAGGGAAAAGGATACAAGGTAGTGGTCGGAGACTTGGAGGGGAGTTGCAATGAGGTTAGTGGAAGAACAGCATCTAGTAAAGATGAGGTCGAGCGTATTGCCTGCCTTGTGAGTAGGGGGAAGGTGAGAGGGTGAGGTCAAAAGAGGAAAGGAGTGGAAAGAAGGAGGCAGAGAGGAATGAGTCAAAGGTAGACGTGGGGAGGTTAAAGTCGCCCAGAACTGTGAGAGGTGAGCCGTCCTCAGGAAAGGAGCTTATCAAGACATCAAGCTCATTGATGAACTCTCCGAGGGGACCTGGAGGGCGATAAATGATAAGGATGTTAAGCTTGAAAGGGCTGGTAACTGTGACAGCATGAAATTCAAAGGAGGCGATAGACAGATGGGTAAGGGAGAAAGAGAGAATGACCACTTGGGAGAGATGAGGATCCCGGTGCCACCACCCCGCTGACCAGAAGCTCTCGGGGTGTGCGAGAACACGTGGGCGGACGAAGAGAGAGCAGTAGGAGTAGCAGTGTTATCTGTGGTGATCCATGTTTCCGTCAGTGCCAAGAAGTCGAGGGACTGGAGGGAGGCATAGGCTGAGATGAACTCTGCCTTGTTGGCCGCAGATCGGCAGTTCCAGAGGCTACCGGAGACCTGGAACTCCACGTGGGTCGTGCGCGCTGGGACCACCAGATTAGGTGGCCGCGGCCACGCGGTGTGGAGCGTTTGTATGGTCTGTGCAGAGAGGAGATAACAGGGATAGACAGACACATAGTTGACAGGCTACAGAAGAGGCTACGCTAATGCAAGGAGATTGGAATGACAAGTGGACTACACGTCTCGAATGTTCAGAAAGTTAAGCTTAAGTAGCAAGAATCTTATTGACTAAAATGATTAAAATGATACAGTACTGCTGAAGTAGGCTAGCTGGCAGTGGCTGCGTTGTTGACTTTGTAGACTAGCTGGCAGTGGCTGCGTTGTTGACACTACACTAATCAAGTCGTTCCGTTGAGTGTAATAGTTTCTACAGTGCTGCTATTCGGGGGCTAGCTGGCTAGCTAGCAGTGTTGATTACGTTACGTTGCGTTAAAAGAACGACAATAGCTGGCTAGCTAACCTAGAAAATCGCTCTAGACTACACAATTATCTTACACAGACGGCTATGTAGCTAGCTATGTAGCTAGCTACGATCAAACAAATCAAACAGTTGTGCTGTAATGAAATGAAATGAAAATGTGATACTACCTGTGGAGCGAAGCGGAATGCGACCGGGTTGTTGAGTGCGGAAGTTCTATTCAGTAGACGTTGGCTAGCTGTTGGCTAGCTAGCAGTGTCTCCTACGTTAAGGATGACAAATAGCTGGCTAGCTAACCTCGGTAAATTAAGATAATCACTCTAAGACTACACGCTCTAAACTACACAATTATCTTGGATACGAAGACAGCAAAGACAACTATGTAGCTAGCTAACACTACACTAATCAAGTCGTTCAGTTGAGTGTAATAGTTTCTACAGTGCTGCTATTCGGTAGACGGTGGACGTTTGCTAGCTGGCTAGCTGCTGGGCAGATAGCAGTGTAGACTACGTTAGGACGACGAAATACGAAGTTGCAATAGAAGTGCTGACTGTTTCACTTTGTTGTCCTCTTTCTTTTCCTTTTTCTTCTGTCCTTCTTTTGTCCTTATTTTGTCTTCCTTTCTTCTGTTAACTAGATATTTTTTGTTGTTATTCTTTGTAAGCTAGCTAGCTTCTTCCAGGAGAGTCCCTAGCAACTGCTTAGCAACAAGTAAACAATTATGCTAGCAATTCAGCTAGCTAAGATAACTCTACAATTTTATGAAAAATAGTTAATTTTTCAAAAGCCTGTCTTTTTTGGTTTGTTCCTTGTTTTGTCTTCTATTGAGTCTTGCAGTTTTCTCTTGATTTTTTTCGATGTACTTCACTCTAAAAGACCATTTAAATCTCAATATATACAGGAGCTCATTTTTCAGCAGCTGCTCAATTTAGAACTCCATTTAGAACTCATTTAGAATATTAAGTTAAAGTATAAGTGTTCATTCAGTATTGTTGTAATTGTCATTATTACAGATATGTATATAAAAATTGTCCGATTTAATCTGTTCGGCTTTTTTTGGTCCTCCAATTATCGGTATCGGCATTGAAAAATCATAATTGGTCGACCTCTAGTGTAATAGTAGTACAACAGTATGATGAGTGAGATTGTTTACATCAATATTTAGTGACAGTTTTTTGGCATGATAAGAGGATAGTTTATGGAAAGTATATCACTAAGAACCCTATAGGAAATGTCTATTCTCTGTGTGAGATCTGTGTGTCATTCCTCCTCTCTCTCTCTCCATCCCCATCTCCCTCCTTGTCTGTCTCAGGGAGCTGGCCCAGCCTTTTCTTTAACTCACTAAAGGCCAGTGTCACATCAGGATGATGGATCTGCCACCTGGCAGCAGATAGATGTGGGAGAGGACCAGGCTGAGGTGCTGTGGAGGGGAACAGTAGAATAAGCAGAAAATGATGCATGACTGTTCATACTTCCTACTGCAATGACAGGGGTACATTACTTGGCCCAGACACGGTTCCAAGACTGAGCTGCTTGCACTTTACCTGATCATCTGCAGTGTTTGTTGTGAGGGCTTTTAGTGCCACTCTCTCAAGTGTGCTCTGTGAAGACTGTTTCTATTATGCTGCAAATTCAATGGATCTCAAATACAGCAAATCACAGCATTTCAATCAGGTAAATGGGTCTACAGTATATAAAGCTGTTGGATGTACATGTTAACAAAGATATGTAAAGGACATATAAATTCTACCAAACAGCAATGGAGCAGAATCTGCTTTCTCCTCCAAACTGACCTCGCTTTCATGACTACCACAGCCCTTATGATTCAAACACCATCTCCCTCTGTCCCTTAGGTTGGGAATTTCCCATTCCTGGCCATATCATACACTTTCTTTTCCATTCCCCCCCTCGCTCCCTTAAACTCTCAGTAAGTAGTAAGCCAGTCTTCATTATAAACTCTGCAGAGTGCTTTGAGTAGTTATTGTTTCCAGGCTGGTGACTCAACAGTTGCCCAGTTGGGTGTTGATTATATCCTGCCATACCTGGAAATGTGAATGGTGCCAGAGATACTGTATATATTGACGAGGTGGTCTTGTCTCCCCCTAACAATGGGAGTCATTGTCACAAAGGTGGGAAGTCAGGCGGTCTGCTTATTAAGTAGAATCACCGTATTCCCACGTGGACAGATTTTGACGGGAGTCGACCCTCTCGCTTCACCTCTTCCTCTGATGCTACATATGAATTCAATTGTTCTTTGTGAGAGTGAAGTCATTCCTCTTTCTGCTGGTCGGAAGTGGAAAACACAATTACCTGGAGCCCCAGAGCTCCCCTGTGGGCCTCCTCTAGCAAGCAGCAGAATACTTAATTAGAGTTAGAATTAGAGCTGCTGCACCTGGGTTTCACACTATCCAGAGGAGACTGAGGGTGCAGACTCTGCAGAGCATGCTGATGATAAACTGTTGAGTGATCAGGACGGACGGCTCATAGCTGGACTGGTGCTGAGTTGAAAATTAACTGGTAGAGCCCTTGTTGCTCTCACTGCAGTGCTTTCATCACTGACTGTCTAGATACTGAACTAACAAGGGGAACTATGTTAACACGCTTCTGCTCTGCCAGACCTGCACTCTCTCTCTTGTGATGGGAAAAAACACTGGCACTATGGTAACCAAGGTCTTCCACAGGCAGGAGGTGAGGCTTCGCTGTGTTTTGTGATCAGACATGCGGCTGTAAGGCCATGTGACCCTGGGTTAGCGCTATCTGGGATCCTTGGGACATCCCTACCCTAACCTTTACCTTAACCATTTAAAATGTCAACTTCAATGGGGTAACGTCAGAGTTGGGATGTCCCAAGGATTCCGGATAGCATGGACCGCGGCCCTTTTCTCCGGACACTTGGGACGACTCTACCCTAAACCCTAACCTTTTCTTGTACCATGTTATAAAAGAGTCCATCCAGACTTTTTTTTTTTTTTTTGCGATTTCACTTGGTTTTGAGAAGCTTACCCCACTGCAGAACGAGCATGAATAAAACTGCTAACTACCGACTAACTATTGCTAGTCGGAGTAAAGCTAACAAAAAAATGAGCTTCTCGTTTCATCCATAACCATAACCCTTACCTAACCTTAACCCTTACCTTAACCATTTTAAATTTCAACGTCAATGGGGTGCAGAGCATGTGAGCGGAGTTGAGCAGTTGGAAATCCCACTCATGGAGCACATCGCTCCAGCTCTCTATGTCCGTTCCAACCACTCTGCTAAAAACCGCTCCGCACTCACAAGAAAAAAAAAACTGCCTTCGCTCCATTCTCCATTCACAATTTAACCATCTATTTTTGTGACTACCTGGACCTAAACATTTTGTTTTTGAAGTATTTAAACCAAACCATGTGGATTTGAATGAAAAGTATTTGAATAAACATGAAAAGGTGAATGTAAGAAGCGCTCATAATTTCAAATAGGCTACATGTCATATTAAACTGCATATAAACACTCTAAATAGGTCAGGAGCCAGACAGGGAACCTACGGGACTAAAATGAACTATTTAGGCTATATTATTTAAACTCTTTCAAGGCAATAGCCAACAGAGAAATACATTTTGAAGCATTTGTGAGTGCAACACAATAGGCTAGTAGGGACATAATGTCACGCCTTGGTCTTAGTATTTTGTGTTTTCGTTAATTATTTGGTCAGGCCAGGGTGTGACATGGGTTTATTTTGTTGTATTTCGTATTGGGGTTTTGTAGTTATTGGGATTGCGGCTGAGTAGGGGTGTTGTATAGGCTTGGCTGCCTAAGGCGGTTCTCAATCAGAGTCAGGTGATTCTCGTTGTCTCTGATTGGGAACCGTATTTAGGTAGCCGGGGTTTCACTGTGTATTTTGTGGGTGATTGTTCCTGTCTCTGTGTAGTGTTCACCAGATAGGCTGTATTAGGTTTCACGTTCCGTTTGTTGTTTTTGTATTTATTTCATGTATCGTCATTCTCTTCATTAAAGAACATGAGTAACAACCACGCTGCATTTCGGTCCGACTCTCTTTTGACAAACGAAGAACGCCGTTACGCATAAAGCACTCAGGAATTAATCAACATTTCATTGTATTAAATCAATATAGCCAGCCTCCGGAGTCGCGCAGCGTTCTAAGGCACTGCATCGCTGTGTCACAGTCGACAGTGACCTGGAGACCCATGAGGCGCCACACAATTGGTCCAGTCTCGTCTGGGTTAGGGCCAGGATTTCCTTGTCCCATCGTGCTCTAGCGACTCCTTGTGGTGGGCCAGGTGCCTGAAAGCTGACCTCGGTCACCAGCTGGATGGTGTTTCCTCCGACACATTGGTGCGGCTGGCTCCCGGATTAAGCGAGCAGTCTGTCAAGAAGCAGTGCGGCTTGGCAGTGTCATGTTTCGGAGGATGCATGGCTCTTGACCTTCGCCTCTCCAGAGTCCGTAGAATATCTCCTCACTTGCAGAGCCACTGGGGATGCTAAGCACCTTTTTAGCCACTTGCCAGGCTGGGCAGATGCAGTTTTTATATATATTAGGTAGGTAGGCCTAAAGGTGTTTAGGCAAAAATAACCCAATCAAAACGGAAAGCTCCTTGAACGTGGGAATATGCCAGGCCTATTGGGTCAAAATCAATTATGGCCTATTGTATAGATAATTTAACTAAATTAATTAAGAGATCTGATTTTTAGTTTATAAATACTTTGCTACAATGACACACTTAGTTATCTACCCACCCCGTTGCTTTCTTTTAGCATGTGCATGTAATAAGTACACCATCATGCTTTCAGGTGTCTTTTCAGAATCCACAATGATTATTTAGTTGTGGACACTACATCACCGCACTCCCCCTCTTGCTCCTGGTCCTCATCTTTTTAAGTCACTTTGATTTAGCACCTGTGTTTTATCAGTTTCTTTATAAAAAAATATTTAGCGAACTCCATGACAGTAGCTAAAGCAAGGGGCAATAGCAGCACACAAGTAGACTACACATGCATGCTGGGCCAGGCATGCCCTGAGCTCATGAACTGAGCGCTACTGGAGCGAAATTGGAGTAGGCGAGAAGGCCGACGCTCCAGCCTTTGGGAATCTCGCTCCAGTCAAATTGGGCAAGCTCCGCTCACATATTCTGATGGGGTGAAGTCAGAGTTGGGTCATCCCAAGCATACCATTTAGCAAAAACCCTGTGTCCGTGGTCAAAACAATCATATTGGATTGTATCTTGGGCTGCGTTTAGATAGGCAGCCCAATTCAAAAGACCAATTAGTGAAAAAAAGATCAGGGCTGCATTCATTACGTTTTTACCTTCTGGAACGTTCAATTGAACCACGGGGAGGGGTGGCTTGTGGCTCTGCCCTTTAAATACGTCACTCATTGCTTCAAGCCACACCCACCAAATGGAAGCCAACGTACCTCAGTCTGTTCAAGAATGTTTTGGGGAAACGTGTTTAGTACAAGGTAGCAAACGTTCAAGCAACTGAACACACCTCTGAATTGGGCTGCCTGTCTAAATGCAGCCTAAGAAATCCAAACACATTCTTGAGTGTCTCCAGCCTCATTGCTTTTGGTCCTGAACCTGTTATTTACAAGGAGAGCCTAGGGGGACATACACTAGTTTTATTCAAGTGTCTGTTGCGCAACAAGATCGAGACCAGGATTAATAGAGTATAACAGGATTCCTCTCTTCATCAATCCACTAGCACAGCAGCATCATCACAGAGAGTGCAGTTCCCAGGTAGGAATGAAGTTGTCTCCCCCTATCAAGAGAGACTGTAAGTGTCTCACCTGAAGATATCATGCAGTTCTCCCCACATGGTGGATGATGTCTGTGTGTAAGGTGGATGATGTCTGTGTGTAAGCCCTTTGAGGAAAACAGAGCAGAGGGAGCAGGAGAGCAGGCACGAACAGGGTTAGGCTGGTGGGAGAGATTGGAGTGGAACAAAAACAACCCCATCCTCTCTCCCTTGGGCTTGTTTACCCTTACAGCATGATTGCAATTTCCCTCCCTACTTCTCTTCCTTTCTCCTTCCTTCCTTTCCCATCAGAAAGTGATGCAGGAAGACAAAAACATCAGAGATCAGAGATGCCTGCAATGGGTCCAATGTTTGAAGAAGGTCTCGTTCAATATCTACCACCAACTCTATGTGTGTTCAGGGACTCTGTCCCTCTCCTCTTATCTCTTTATCGTCTCATAGTGCAGTGGTGATCAGGCAGTCTGCTCATGAAACCAGCCAGCTGAAAATCTCTAGGATAAGTGGAGCGTAGGACTGCAGGGCTCTGTACACCTCCCTCCCTCTCTTGTCCTAGCCCTTTAATTCTCACCTCATTTCTCACATATTTTCTGTCTCTTAGAAAATACTGGAAAATGTATCAGCCTCTGCTTTCAGTTGTCTCATCATCCATGAAATGTTTTAATGTTCTCATCCATTTTCGAGTTCTGGAATAAACTCTACAAGTGTTGCTTGTTTTCTAAAACCCCAACAAGGAAGCTGTAGCCTGTCGTGGGTCAGTTAACACTTTCACTGCCACCAACATGGTGTCACACAGTAGCTGAGTAGTACTACAGCATGTGTGCCCCCATTAACCATTCTAGACCCTCGCAGACTAGTTGCTATGGCTACGACAACACATGACATTTGGTCCATCTTTCAACCACGTGTTATTTCTAAAGTAGTGCAGAAGGTGTCGGGCATAGGCGCAATTTACTGAGTGGTCCAATTTCCTGATTTTTAAAGCACACATTGTGATTTTGATGAATCAATTGATTGCCCTCAGCAGCAGGACTCTAGTCACTGTTCAGGAATTGTGTCATAGGACATCACCACTGGTGTGTTGCCAATACAGCAGTAGGTTATAGTCTGGCCTGTAGACACTAATCTGATTTACCCCAGAGCAGCTCAGGTTAGAAAACAGATTATACATTTGATCTCTCAAGTCTTTATTCCACTGACACACAAGGTTTAGCACAGTACTTTGTTTGTCTGACTTGTGTTTTTGATTGTGTATTACACATAGCGTATTTAGGAATGTAGCTTTGCAGCATCGTGGTGATTCATCGTGGCCATGCCAAACTATGCAGTAGATATGGTGCGTCGGCGACATTTTACAGCGAGCAATTAAGACCTTGTACTACCACCTCTTACACACAAAAATGTTAATTTATCGGTTTCACGTGTGAATGTCAGGAAATTGTGACCCTAAATACCTAACGATATCTTATTATGAAACGTGCTCATGTGTCATGTCCTGTTCATGCATGTTTTGTCTGTTTCGATGCATGTCCTGATGTAGGAAATGCTCTGTGCACTCTAAACCAAAGCCACCATGACTGATGCTGCCATTTTATTCAGATTCAGATAAACTTTATTATCCCACCAAGGGGGAAATTCATTTGGTCATGTTCTTAAAAAGACGGTACATTAAACATAACACAGAAACTACACACAATTTTTCGTTCAAAGTGCTATAGCCACACATTTAAAGTGAAAGTGCAATATATTGTATACTCAAGTGTCGTGTCTTTACTATCATTAAATTGAAGACTTATAGTTTTTATCAAAGATTCTCTGTAATTAGTATTACGCGATCAACTGATTAATCATGTAACGTAAATAACTAGGAAGTCTTGGCACCAAGGAAAAATATTCAGATTACAAAGTTATCATTTCCTAAAATACCTTTTCAGATATTTTATCTGATCAATTAGTCTTCGAATTAATGAATTATTTACTTTACCTCACGTTAGTCTCGTTCCAAACGTCGTAAATTGTTGGTTATCTGCACGAACCCAGTCTTCACTAAGAGTCATCCATACATCAATTGTCTTAAATCATTTATTACTAAGTAATTCACAGAAATGCATAAACAAACAGTAAATATGGTTACATGAAATGATAGGAGACTGTGCCCTAGTGGGCTAAACCGGCATGGCGGCTTGTTAGACAAAAGGGGAAGTGGGGGTCGACTAAGAAGTCACTACAGAGTGATAATTATGACAATTGAAATGCTAATCCTTTGCACATGAACGCTCACTCATTCGTGAACAATTGCAATCAATATGTATATTTACACTCAGTGTGTTGTCTTGATCGCTGGTGAAAAGTTGTTTATTTTGTAGAATTGTCCGTCTCTCTCCCCCTCTCTCTCGGTTCTGGTTAGAGGGGATAGTTCAGAGTGACATTCATTCGTTTCGTTATAGAATGCATGTTTTGGCGGTTGTCGTTCTTCACGTTCAACGATACCGAATTCCTAGCTGCAGACTAGTAATTAATATCAAAGACTTGTTCTTATTCTGTCGGTATCGATAGTCTAAGAGTTTAACCACGTGGTATGGTTAAAATATTCAGCAATGGTCTACAACCTTTGTCCCCTACTAATGGAGAAAAACATGGTCTGGTGATAATTTCTCAAAGTTGGGTTTTATTCAGAATTGCAGAAAAGGGGCTGTCCCAGGATGCCTGACCCTAACTGTGCTCAGGGGCGGTCCTCTGATTTTGTTCAAATCAGAAGGGAATTGTGTTTTCCTTCTTTAAACAGTCCAAAATCATATTACACAATTTTACAAACAGTATCATACTCACTCATTCAGCTTATACAACAATTAGATGTAAACCTCATATCTGAGGCTATTATATAAACAGTGTTATGGTAATGTGGCCACACCATCTCCCATGAGCTTCCCCAAGTTGTAACAAACGGACCAGTTCGTAGCTGGATTCTTCACCGATCTTTTACACTTTCTCCTGAACATGAAATTTGTTCATACCTCAAGTTCTGTGAGGTGGAAGAAATTCCTTTGTGCTCTATGAAAAATTGACTCTCTCTCTATACTGTGTGTCCATGAGGAGATCCTCAGGAATTTACGACGTCTCTCTAACCACAGCAGCCTAGTTGAAGGAGGAAAGGGGGAGGCAGGGAGAGCAGGATGGGGCTTGCTATACCTAAAGAGGGCAACGTCATGACACAAGTGACCAACATACTAATGCCTAATGGCTGTTGGAATAAATGATTCCTCATATCTCTCTGTTTCAATTTTCTTTTGAAGAACTCTCTTTCCCCTTGTCCGGCTGCTGCTGTGACTGTATTTTGAGTGAAGGGTTTGAGTACTGTCCTGTAAAATGCTTTCAAATTTTAGGAGGATGAGTTTTGTGTTCAGGTTGGTGGCGGATAATTGATCTATACCAATTATCCTTCCCGCCATCTTAATTAAGCGCTGAAGCTTGACTTGGTCTCACACTCGCATGTTTCCGAACACGCATATCAGACCAAAGGACAGCACACTCTGCAGGACAGATTTATAGAAAATTTGTAAGATATGGCGGTCAACATTAAAATGGTTTAGTTTGACTACATCATGACAATGTGTTTTTTACACAATCTCCTTGAGGAGAGGCCGGTTCTGCCATGATGTAGTTTACCTCCAGTGGATTATACAGACGCTTCTTGACCACCGACTGCCATTTCTCTGAATTAATGGTTCAAATGATTTCACATTGAATATGATGTCCTGAAATTAATTTGAAGAGCAGTCAATTCTGACAAATTACATAACATCTATGCACTTACAGTGAAAGCGCAAAAAAATAGAGCAGGCAATCCGAGTTATAGCAAACTGGCCAAAGATCAAAAACAGTTTGCTGATTGTGATATTTATGTTTGAATACTTACCTTTGCCTTTTTATACCTTTAATTAACCATTGAATTTCCAGACCCCCACCAGACACTTCATCCCCCCTGTCTCCCTTTCTCTGCAGGAATGTCACTGAACTGTTCTCCATCACCATCAGGGAGCCAGGTGGCAGCATGAGAACACATCACGGCTGAGAGGTCACCAACATGGAGACGGACAGCTACACCCCGACCCCGGTCCCCAGTGACTGGGCTGAGATGGTGGTGAGTGTCGGGGCCCTGGAGGCGGTCTCAGGGGGGAGTGTCTCCTCCAGCACAGCCTGGTACATGCCCTACTCCCTGGGCTTCCAGGTGTCCCTGACTGCCTTCCTTATGCTGGAGCTGGTGCTGGGCTTCAGCAGCAACATGACGGTGCTGGTGCTCTACTGCTCTCAGTCCAACCTGGTCGACTCGGTCAGCAACATGGTCACGGTCAACCTGCATGTGCTGGATGTGGTGTTGTGCGTGCTGTGTCTGCCTCTGACCCTGGTGGTGGTGCTGCTACCCCCAGGGCCAAACCTGGCCCTGCTCTGCTGTTTCCATGAGGCCTGTGTCACCTTTGCCTCCATCTCTACTGCCATTAACGTGCTGGTCATTAGTGTGGACCGCTACGACATCTCCGTCCGACCCGCCAACCGGTTGCTCACCCCGCGGAGGGCAGGGCTGTTGCTGACTGCTGTCTGGGCCACGTCTCTGGCCGTCTTCTTCATCCCTTTCCTGGAGGTGGAGTTTCTCACAGGAGGGTCGGAGAATGGGAAGCACATCCCCGCCTCATCCTCCTCCGCCGCCACCACCTTGGCGCCAGTGTGGCGTAACCGGACGCTGCTGTGTGTGGGCGGCCAGGGCTACCACACAGGCTTGGCCATGTACTACCACCTCCTGCTGCAGGTGCCCATCTTCTTTACCACGGTGGCAGTCATGCTGTTCACATACTCACGGATCCTGCGGGCCTTGAACATTCGCATCGGCTCCCATATTAAGAACAGCCAGCGCTTCAGGCGCCCACATTGTAGGGGGGGCCGTAAGAGACAGAAGCAGAAGGCAGGGCTGGGAGTGATAGAGGGAGGAGAGCAGTGTACAGACACAAGCAAGCCACTCTCTCACCCTCCCTGCATCCCCCCCATCTCCACAGCCACCTCCCCTCCAGCCCTGTCCTCAGACCCTCTGGTCAGCTTAGAAGGCCCTGCCACTGCTGCCCCTGTCCCCGGTCCCACTGTCCAGGCGTCTGTGTCGGCCATCATCGCACTGCGGCGGGCTGTGAGGCGTCACCGGGACCGGCGGGAACGCCAGCGGCGCGTCTTCAGGATGTCCCTCCTCATCATCTCCACCTTCCTGGGCTGCTGGGCTCCTCTGTCCATGGCCAATTTGTTGATCCTGGGCCTGGGCCCCAGCGACACCCTGGTCAGCATGCGCCTGTGGTTCCTGGCCCTGGCCTACGGCACCACCGTCTCTCACCCACTGCTCTATGCCTTCACGAGGCAGAAGCTGCGGCGTGCCCTCAGGGCCAAGGTAAAGAAGCGGGTGGTGTCCCTGCTGCAGTTGGACCCCTCGCCAGGAGGGACAGTCATACACAACTCTTGGGTGAAGCCAAGGAAGGGATGTCAGTTACGGCTGGAGGGCAGCGACGCCACTGGCCGTTGCCTGGCAGAGCCCCTGTGAGAACAGCACAGACTGAGTGTGTATAACACTACTGACAGACCTGCTCGTTATACAGGTCTGTGTGAAGGTAATTGACTCTTCACTAAGCCCCTCCCTCTTAGTTATTGTTCCTGCCTCCTCAAGATTTTCCTCAGGAAGCCAAATTCCTCATTCAATCCACTGGAGAAAACCCATCACAATGATCTCAAACTGTGTTTTTTTATACACAATTAAATGAAACAGACTACCCCTTGCTGATTAGGAGACTCTCGGGTAGATTGTGGTGGACTCATCACAATCGCTTTACAGAAACCTGATAAAAAATTAAGCTTTTAGTCTGGCTAGCCACTGTCATGACTCAGCATGCAGTCAGCTACCACTTTTGGACAGTAGTGTACCCAATTGTCGTACATGAGTAAAAGTAAAGATACCTCCATAGAAAATTACTCAAGTAAAAGTCACCCAGTAAAATACTACTTGAGTAGAAGTGTAAAAGTATATGGTCTTAAATATACTTAAGTATCAAAAGTAAAAGTATAAATAATTTCATATTCCTTTTTATTAAGTAAACCAGGTGGCACAATTGTCTTGTTTTTTATTTATTTACAGATAACCAGGGGCACACTCCAACACTCAGACATAATTTACAAACTAAGCATTTGTGTTTAGTGAGTCCGCCAGATCAGAGGCAATATGGGATGTTCTTTTGATAAGTGTGTGAATTGGACCATTTTCCTGTCCTGCTAAGCATTTGAAATATAATGAATACTTTTTGGTGTCAGGGAAAATGTATGCAGTAAAAAGTACATTATTTTCTTTTTGAATGTAATGGAGTAAAAGTAAAAGTTGTCAAACTATGAATAGCAAAGTACAGATACTACTTAAGTCGTTTTTTGGGGGGGGTATTTTAAAATATTTTTACTTAAGGACTTTACACCAATGCTTTTGGACCTAACTAGTTCTCCCGATTGTATCCTGATGTCAACAGCAGATGAGAGTTGTACTCATAATAGGCCTATAGATAATTTAGCTAGCTGACATGCATTTGGAGAAAACAAGTTATATTAACTGGCTAGCTTGCTAGTGTTAGCAACGTTTTTTAATGGTGGCCAATGAGACTGAGAGCTAGCTAGTAAACAATACAGCAAAAGTATAATTTTTGAAAAATACTCCAACAGGTTCTGCATTTCAGGAATCACAGTAGCAAATACCCCTAGTGCACTGTTAAATTATGTAGCCATTTAAACAATTAATTTTGTGAGCAAATCTATCTGATTTTTCCACTGCCCTCATTGGCTTCCATGCGTTTGAAACGAAAACTTGTCAGTGGATGTTGGACACACGCTTGGTTAGAGACCAATGGTGCATTCATGACAAGTCAAACTCGAAACCCCCAAGTTAAAATTAACTTCAGTTATTTGTGTAGAGCTTCCAATTGATTCTGATTAGGGTTGCAAGGGGAGGGTATATTACTGGAACTAAGTTTACCAGAATTTTGACATCTTTCAAGTATTTTATGTAATCCATCACAAGACATCTAGTGGCCTTTTTGGGTACTTCAGATTTGTAAAGATCTATAAGGTCTATAATTATGTCTGGCCCTCTGTGTGGCCTTATCACATGAGGACCATGAAATAAGATGATTTAAACAAAACAATTACTGACACAGCTGTTAAACATTATCCTTAATATAAACCATCAACTAAGTGAATACCATTGGTGTTTAATATGAGAGTTTCAGTATGAAATGTACACTTATCTATTTTACTATGAAAGTATGTATTTGTTTTCAATGTTTTTGGATCAAATTGGTGGCAGATGTGAAAAAGGTAAAGAAGTGTTTGGAAGAGTTTCAGAGTTAATTGAAAATAATGCCATTGTTGATGTGATGCTTTTTTTCATTAATTAGGCTATTTTGTCTTGACATTTCTTTATATATGAAATGCATTCATATATTGTATTATTATTTTTTTATATCTGTGTCCATATTGTCCATGAGTTTCTACTAGATAGACTATCTACTGGAAACTCATGAACAATATGGACATAAATATGAAAAAGGAATACTATATATATCAATCAATCAAAATTATTAAAGTATACATTACCGAAGTTACAATAGATTGCCATAGATTTTCTGTTAATTACTGACGATTCCAGTACTTTGGTAGTCTACGAGTAGTTTTGCAACCCTAATTCTGATACTTTCCAAGTGGGAATCTCGGTCCTCATCTTTCTATAATAAGTTTCCATGTCGTAAATGTCAGACTTTCTGAGTTCCAAGTAGTCTTAAATGCACCACAAGGCCCCTAGGTTCCGGTCTATTCCCAGATAACTTTATTTTTATATATTAAATACTGTACATGTAGACTGCTTAGTTATTTCAGGTGAACTGAAGTCTGGCCAAGACAATTCTCATGGACGGCCCCATAGAGAAGTTAAATGTGAAAATTCCTTTAGTCATCACCTTTGTACATAAAAACATCCATTGAATTATTATTATTGTCACTGAGGTCGATTTATTTTTTTTATCACTCACAGGCGAAGATATTAACATGTTGCATTCATGCTCTGACATCATGAACCAGCTGTCCAGGGAGAAGAGCCTGTTGGTTTGTTTACCAACTATTTTTTATAACTAACCCAAGATAGACCACAACCTGTTGTTTACAATGGGATCAAATTAATCGTAGTGGCAGAACAAGCAAGGAGTTGGGCAGATCCTATTGGCGCGTTTTAGCAAACCTTTGCATATTTCAGTTATTGAACAACTACTCTGAAGTGCGCATGTGCAATAATTCGTCTTTACGTTCTTCCAAACAATGCGATGTCTTACCATTCTGGCAAAGTCGACAACACTTTGTCCGCTCTGTTGATAAGAGATTTTAGTTTTGCGAATTGTATTGAGATCAAATATTTAATTGATGAGAACATTTCAGACAAAATCATTCTCGTTCCCTCTTCTCCCACTGCCGGCCACTGGGCTTCCAATATCACGATTTGGTAGTGAGTGGAAACGCTAAGCGGATGCTTCACATTTATACATTCGGTGAAGTATCTGTCTCATTGTTCTATCTGTGATACTGCTGTTTGTCCAGTGCGCAGGCATAGTCATTCTGCTATAAATGCCGATGTAGAAAGATGGCAACAGCCACAAAACGGCGATTGTAAAGATTATGTTGAAAACCACGGTCGTCCAATTTGGACGCTGTTTCCATTCCATATATACCAGAAATACTTTAAGAAATTAGATGGGAACCTCAATGGCCAATGAATGGAGGAACGTAAAAGGCCCCGCTCAGCAGACTTTTGATCAATTGAGTTCACGTTGTCAGGCCACGCAATCCCTTCTAAAGGTAATGATATGAGTCGAGAAACCTGCCCATTTTCCTGAAAAGTACCAAATATCCCGATTTGAAAGCTATATGGTTATTATCTCCCATCTTGGAAAATATGTATAAATGTTGTGTTTTATTAGCTAGCACCCAATTGACTCCAATTCACTCCATGTCCCACTCCCAACATCGCCTAGAATGCACCGCGCGGCCCCTTGACAACGTACGGGCAATGTACACAATAGGTGTTAATATACGAATTGAATGGATTTTCCCATCACATTTCTTAAAGTATTTCTGAGGTATACCTCAACGTTAGAGACCGTTCCTATCCAACGGAGCACTGCAATTGGTTGCCATAAAATCTGGGGCGAGGCTTAGGGAATTGTCAGTAATACACTGTAGCATCCACCTCGGGGACATAGTACAATATAACCACCAGCAAACCAGTGCTGGATTTCAGAAACACAACTTGCAGCACTATAGTCCAACCATGTTGTTGCATCTCTGTGTCCTCGGCCACCTTAACTCTGCCTCCAATACTAATACATTATTTGTTAGAACAAACAAAGCATAAAAGACAAGATAATGACAGTTCAAACATTGGTCATCTTTAATATACTAAAGTGTCTGTTTACAAATGGAAACATATATGGTATATCATTGAGTACACTCCCTAGATGCTTATGTAACATCTGTACAGTATGAGTCTATTTAGCCAGCAGAGGATCAAAATGCCACCCACTCAAGCTTTCGAAGGCAGCTTCCAACACAAAAACATTGACACTCATAGATACACAAGTACAGATCCTTTGGATCTGCTAAATGTTACCAATGCCTTAATTCTATTAAGAATGAGTCATTGATTATGAATGAGAATATTAGTACATGTGTATATCCTTCCTGATATAAGACTTAACTATACTCTTAGAAAAAAAGGGTTCTTCGGTTGTCACTATAGGATAACCCTTTTGGGTTCCAGGAATAACTTTTTGGGGTTCCATGTAGAACCCTCTGAGTAAAAGAGTTTTCAAAGGGTTCTGCTATGGGGACAGCCGAAGAAGAACTTCTCGGTTCTTGATAGCACTTTTTTCCCTCTAAGATTGTATGTACATATTGTGAACACTATCAACTATTCATATGTAAATAGAGATGGGGGGGGGGTTAAAGAACTTACTGCTGTATGTAATAGACAGTGTTGCGTTGGATAGTTTGTAGTAAACAGATGTTTTAATATTGACAGAAACTTCCATAAAGCTCGTAAATGTGTCTACTCTTTGGCACTGAATTTGTAATCATGTATTGATATTTATTTATTGCGGTGTACTGTAAATTAAATAGACATTGACATTACTTATTCAATGTGATTTCCACCTCGTCTATTGATCCCCAAATCATTTGGTCATGTAACAAAGAGTGATCTTGTCAGCCCCTGTGTCAAACCAATTCAACACCTTTGCAGATACAAAGGTCCCTAGAGCTGGCGTAACTGAACAGGAAAGTGTTTCCCCCATAATTGTCCTGTATGAAACAAAGGTAGGTTTTTGCACTTCTGGTATATTTGTTTGTTTGTTTGTTGTTTACAAAAAATTGTAATAATACATGAAAATATAGGACTGAAAGAAGTTATACGTGTTGATCAGGTAAAAACAAAACTGAACAACACTTGGCTTGTGTTTGATTTCTGCACAACACTGTTCTGTGGTGTAGGACCTTCATGCTCCTGTGGGACTTTCGATTTATTGTCATAAAACCTGAGACAAATCTGATGTATTTATGGTAGGCCTACTGAATGCTCACACCTGGTGTATATACGCATGTATTCATTGTATAACTTCTAATTGTGTTTTCTTGTATCTGAATACATAGAAAGAAGACACTGACCATATCAATAAATTTGACGATTGTATTGGGGCTTTTGTTTGCAGTCAGTTACCTTTTTATCTGGCTTCTCTACTCCTGTGTTCTTGTCATCTATAGGTTTTTCAATAGGAAGCACATTTCATCCCTGAATAAAGATGGTTTCACACACATTGCTATATGAATAAATACACTTTATGGCTCTACAAGTGACTCACGGCATTATACCTAAAGCGGACATTCCCATTGGCTGCCTGGTGTTGCGTTAACAGAAATTCCATGCAGCCTTGTTTAGTTCAAACACCGGAAAGTGAGCTATAAACTACACCATGATAGAAATCCTTATTATTTTGTTGAACAATTTTTCAATTTGAGCTTAATGTCTATAGCCTATACTTTCTCGTTCTAAACTTCTAACGCTGCTGTGGCTTTGTGACAATGATCGCGAGAGCATCTGCCCACCAATTTGAAGGCTCTGATGCAGTTCCAGCTCTGCCAAAACATCTGCTATGTGGGTGTCTGCTATCACCGGTTAACACTTGATCTGATTGAATCTAGGCCTTAGACTACATGGTTTAAAATTGCTTGGAGTTGAAGACTGGGGAGCTACAGTGCTTAATGGAAGTATTTCATTCATTATAAAAATGGGCTAAGGGAAGGCCTGCTGTGAGGCCTTAAGCTGGAGGCAGATGAACATACACAGCCACCTACACTCACTTACACAAACTGACACATACTGTAGGCACACTCACCTGCAGAATGTAATCATGCACCCATGTATATCTTTGAAATAGACTTACAATAATGCCTTTGTCTTTTTGTACTGTAGGCTCTGAGACTGCCTTTTCCCATACTATAATAAAAGACAAAGCTTACATGCATTATTCATATAATGTGTGTGTGTGTGTACAAATGATGGGTTCTCTGTTGCTATGAGCAATAGGCCTATCTACAGTTTGAGTACAGGCTGAAGTGTGGTGTGGGAGATGGGAAAAAATACCTCTTTAGCATGTCAAAGGAAGTTGTGTGTGGGCTGTAGCTGTTGCAGGGCATGCAAAGAGCAGGAGCAACAGTTCAACAACAGAGTGAGCTGCAGGCACTACCCAGCAAGCAAAATTACATTAGATGTCTTTTCCAGACGTTGAAGTCCTGTGCATTTTAGGTACTGAATGAAAGGTTAAAAGACATCTTCTCCTGACGTCAATAAAATCTATCTTATATGGATGTTGAAAATGTCTTATTCGGAAGACGAAAATACCTATTTTACAGACGTTGAAATCAAGCTAATTTCCAGTTCTGAATGTAAGTAGAAAATATGTCATTTACAGGCAACTTTTTTGGTCATTGATTCTATACCCAAATTTGAACTGCACATACATTCTCAGTAAAATAATCATATCACAATAATACTTTTTCAATCCTATTAATACAGGAGCCAACAGAATATGTATTATTACTTCCATCTGTCACATGCAGTTATCTTAGCGTTTTCAAAAGCTTTAAACTGGCAGCAATGTTCAAAGCAGTCCAACCTACAGTACAAACCAACAGAACAGTTAACATTCTCAGTAACGTTTTTTTCTTCTTCTATGACTGTGATATGTTGTAGTTTATCTACCTTAGTTGAATGCAATGACTTTAAGTCGGTTTTGACTCAAATGTAAATGTGTATATTTTTTAAAAGCATGCTGGGTATTATTCTAATGAGCGCCGCCCCCAAACAAGTACACATTTGGTTGGTCCAGACCAGCAGACCAAATCTGAATCAATCATAGATTTATAGCACAGGAAGTTGGTGGCACCGTTATTGGGGAGTGTGGGCTCGTGGTAACGGCTGGAGCGGAAACTTTGAAATGGTAGCAAATAAATCAAACGCATGGATCCACATTGGTTCCCATTATTTGCCATCCTCCCCTCAGGCCAGAAGTCAGTGGAGGCTGCTATGTTTCATAAGTTTGAACATCACAGTACCAGTGTTGCAAATTTTGCGACTTTGTCGCTATATTTAGCGAATATTCAGACCCCTCTCGCGACACATTTTCAAAAAATCGACTAGCGACACATCTAGCGACTTTTTCTGGTGTTATTGGAGACTTTTGGAGACTAACGTGAAAGCACATATCGTTCTTACTCTTCTCAACGAGCATCGGGTGCTGCTGTGGGCCCCACCCCGTCCCAAAGCACTCACAGGCGGCCCAGTCCTCCTCGCGCTGCAGTCAGAGCAGGAGATATTCACCCCTCCGCGTCCAGACTGCAAATGAATCACGCATGCGGAAGCCGCAGCTGGCTGTAAAATGTTTTTTTTTTGTCTAAAATAAATCACCGTACAAAAATAAATCACCGCATTTGACTCACACAGCCTCAGTCACTTACTCACCTTGTCCACTGTGTGTGTGCCTCTCTGTGACATAAGCTAAACATCTAGCTGGCTAGCTCATCATGTCTCAGTCTAAACTGTACACTCAAAAATACAGAAAGGAGTGGGAATCAAACCCTGAATTCAAAGGCTGGTTGAAGCCGTTTATTGGAGATGATACACGGGCATACTGCCTGTATTGTAAGGCTGAGTTCTACACCGAACTTAGTGATGTAAAAAAACACATGACAACTAAAACATATACTAAAAAAGCAAAGCCTTTACAACAGTTCCACCCGAAACAAGCTGCCATTTATGGTTAAAAAAAATGTACTCTGCAAAAAAGGCTGGCATGTGATCACATTGGAGAAGCATGGTGTTCCAGCATCATACTTTCTGAACAAGTTGGTCGCAGATGTGGGTGACCAGCGTTTCAGCCTCCTCCTCCTCGATGAGGCCACTGATGTAAGTGTTTCTAAGTACCTGGGGGTTGTGATAAGGTACTTTAGTGACACCAAGCAGACAATTGTATCAACATTTCTGGGGCTTGTTGAGTTGGAGGGAGGAGATGCCAGATCTATAGCCCGTGCTGTTGTGGCTTTCCTCGAGACGTGTTGTCTTAAAAAAGAGCAACTCCTGGGGATAGGGACTGACAATGCCTCTGTTATGACTGGGATTAACAATGGGGTCCATAAAGGGCTGAAGGAGGAGTATGGCCTCAAATATCTGGTTCTTATTCGCTGTATGTGCCACTCTGCAGCTTGATCATTTGTGGTTCTAAACATATTTAGGGTGTTTTTTACTCACTTTTTTGTCTTTCCCACGACATTTAGTCATCTCTCCTACAGCGTCCATTACAATTACTTGCACATGGCCAATTATGCAAATTGGGCGATGACCTCATTTAGCGCTTTCTAGTGACTTTTAGGATAGCCAAAAGCTACTTTCCTTCCTGAGGAGTTGGCAACACTGCACAGTACAGTAAGGCACAGTTTAGTACAGTAGAGTACTGTACGATATGGTACAGGACAGTTTTTTTTCAGTAGAGTACAGTATAGTTTAATTCAGTAGAGTTTATTACAGTAGAGTACATTAGAGTAAATAGGGTACAATACAGTACTACTGTGCTTTATTCTACTGTTCTGAACTATGATGATACTGTAATGTACTGTACTGTACTCTGCTGTGTTGTTCAAACTGAATTAATTATAGAAGCTATTTGGACCAATTCAAGGTGAGTCCGGACCAGACCAAAGCGAGATCAATTATACATCTAAAAGATGTCGCCGTTGGTAAATGCTTAGTGGGTAATGCCTGTCATAAACATCTAGTATTATCCAGATTGTATTTCATAGCCTCTTGGTCAATAGTATTTTGTTTACAATGTAAGACAGTATTTTAATACAATTATACAAAACGTTTGAGTAGCAATGTAATGGGGTGCAGTAGTTTAGTTATATCTTTAGCCTTATATCGACCTCTGCAGGTTTATCTGTCAAACTACATGCAGACGAATACCATATCCCATAATGCCTTGGAGATGTTCAAACTGTCTGTTGTTTTCTAAAACAATATGCCAGCCGAAATAGCTCAGTTGGGAGAGCGTTAGACTGAAGATCTAAAGGTCCCTGGTTCGATCCCGGGTTTCGGCAGAGACGGGACTGTGAAGTTCTTTTACAATTTCACAAAGAACATGGACACGGTTATACTGTTCAAAAATACATAACAAGCTAGCGAACAACGACATTTCAAACGCCACGCAAGCCGAAATTGATCAGCTGGGAAGGCGTTAGACTAAAGGACCCTGGTGCGATCCCAAGAGACAAGACTATAAAGAGTACTTTAACAATTTCAGAAATAAAATGACACGTTATATTGTTTGAAAATACATAGCAAGCTAGCTAAAAAAGACAATTTAGATTAAGCTATACATCGATTTGATTAGTAGGCAATTACTTGTTCTTCCTCCAAGTAATGTACATTTCTGATTACTTATTTGATTAATAATGGCTGATAACCTAGCTAGTCGTACTCTTCTGAAACATCGAATGCTCGATATCCTCCCTGACAACGGTGAGTCGAGGAAATGTCTGGTTGCGACAACCAATCATATCGCCGTCTGCCACCAAGAAGTAACCAAGAATTGCACTCCCCGACCAATTCGTGACACCAGTGCAACCAATAGGTAACCAATAATGACCAATAAGGATAGAGCTATGGAGGGATCTTTAAACGCAGAAAGAATGCCATGGAAAATATATTAAATACATCTTAAATAAATCTCTTAGCCGTGTTATCTTTATTTTCTGAAGTAACGTTAGCTATAAGCTATGGCGGGACCTTTAAACGCTGGAAGAGGACAATGGACAAATATATTTCCTCAGTTAATTTTCGCGGGTTATCTTTCTTTTCTGAGGTAACTTAAGTGACATTTTTTTGTTGTCTGCTGTTTTCATGTTAAACCCACTATTTCCATACTGTTAGGGTTGCGTCAATTCGAATCTGGTATCAGGATAAATATGACATTGAGTCACCGATTGCATACTATGTATTTTTTTTATTAGCTAAGCAGTAAATGCAATTTTCATATATACCTGCTCTCTGTCCCCCCTCGCATGGCAAACAGAGAACTGACTTGTTCTTGACAAAGATATTATAAATATACTCTGACAGAAATAGTTCCTGCTTCCGAGCCGGCCTGTCAGTAGAGACTGGGCGTGGTTTAGACTCACCCAGCCTGTCGTTGATTGTTGTCGTACGAGCTGGTACCAGCCCCCGGGCGCTCCAGTTGATAGATGTAACTGTTGCTGTGTCGGGTATCTATGCGCTCATTCCCTAGATACTGTTATCACATATCTGACTTCTGTTATTGTTAAGTTTGAGTTCTAACAAAAAACAGTCTGTGGTTTGCTACACTATGTTCTGTATGTGTCTGTTTTTATGTTATTCTGTATTTTTCCATCATGAGAAAGGCCCATGGCCCTGAAACTGTTAACGATGTTTCAAGTCAGCTATGTTGCATAACACAAACATACATCCACACAAGCCAACAGCAGATAATATTCAATCACATATATGGTAACGGGCTATAGTGCATAACACAGAATCCTCATAATACTAATGTGGAGTTATTTTCTTATTACCGTAGATAGCTATCTAAACTAACTGGGATTTTTTTTAATAGCTTTTATAACTTGTGAAGTTCCCTGGTTCCCAGAGGTCCTCAACATCCTCACTCAGGTCATTGCTGGTTGGAAAACTTCGCCCCTCCCAGAATCTCGACAGGACAATAAGGAAGCTCATGTCTCCTCGAAAGTTTCAGCCTAGTAAGCTCTATATTATGTTAATATAAATTATATCATAATGATGACGCTTTAGTTTATGGAGATAATAGAGAAGTAAAACAAAGGATCATATTTTGCTGGTGTTTAATCAATTGATCTAATTTATTTAATAGGTCTACTTTTCAGCCCTTCCATCCTCTGAGCCTGATGATGGTGAGCTCCTTATGGCAGCTTGAGTCACAGGAGTCAGACGTGCCACGACCAATGGTGTTACGAGTATCAACTTTATTACATGTAGTACTCACTGCTCAGCCCCTTTTGTTTAGAGCGTCAGGGCTCAAAGCAAAACTCCCCCGCACAGAAGACGCCTTCATCCAACGATTCTTATGTGTAATCTAATGGAACTGAGTCATGATCAACGGCTATCTCAGGAGAAGCAAAGTGTTGAAATACAAAGTAAAAATACAGTGAGCTCCAAAAGTATTGGGATAGTGAAATGTTTTGGCTCTGTACTCCAGCAATTTCGATTTGAAATAATACAAAGTGCAGACTGTTGGCTTTAATTTGATATCGAGGGCACAGACAGAGGCCCATATATGTGTTAGGAGACACCTGTGCTGGGTGTCGGGGCGCGGACAGAGGCCCAGCTGGTGGTGGAGTACCCCGTACAGGAGCGGACTGATGCGGGTAGAAGTGTGGACTGGATGGCGGGGTGGGACCTCCAGGTACTCCTTGAAAGTCATCTGATTGGCAGCATGTTATTTTTTTGCATCACTCTTCATCGATGCCACCAAATACCCAACATACCACAGAGCATTTTTAACTACCCACTTGAAGGTCTGCTTCCTGTAAAGGCTGAACTGCATCTTGTGTTGACCCAACAAGTGTGCCTTGTTGCTGGGTTGTCACCTCGGAGCAGTACAGCCCTCCTGGCCCAATTTCAATCCGGAGATGTAGCCCTGGTGCACTCTTTTAGAACTGTCCTGAAATGGCAAGCATCCTTACTAACAAATATATTTTTATTTGTCGTATACACAGGATACAGCGGAGTGCAAACTGTAAGGAAATGCTTACTTGCACGCTACTGCTCAACATAGCCCTTATGTAACTTTCTTACTCATTATTCACAATTCATCAAGACTTTCCGTTGTCCTGGTAGCATGCATATTAATGTAGAAGTGTTTCGAAACATATTCTATTCTTATTTAAAATAAGTGACTCCAAAATGACAATACTATAACGGCACAGGGCGAGACCCAGATGCAGACACAGGAGGCAGATGGTTAGTCGCTGATATTTATTGAAATACAAGGGGCAGGCAATAGGTACGTCGAGGACAGGCAGAAGTTCATTAACCAGGTCGGAGTCCGAAAGGTACAGGCAGGCTCGAGGTCAGGCAGGCGGGCTCAGTGTCAGGGCAGGCAGAAAAGGTCGGAACCGGGAGGGCTAGAAAATAGAGACTAGGAAAAGCAGGAGCACTGAAAAAACATGCTTGTAGGCATGACTAGACAAGACAAACTGGCAACAGACAGAGAACACCGGTATAACTGCACTTGGGATAATGGGGAAAATGGGCGACACCTGGAGGGGGGGGGGGTGGAGACGAGCACAAAGACAGGTGAAACGGACCAGGGTGTGACAGTACCCCCGCCACCTGGCGTCGTACCTGGGTGCATACCTTGTTGACCGGGGAGCCGGCGGTGAAAGTCGACGATGAGGGCCGGGTTCAGGATGTCCTTAGCGGGGACCCAGCACTGAGGTTATGTTCTTCTTGCTCCTCGAAGAGCGGGGGCTGATGCCCTTCGAGTGCTCCATGGGGTGACAGCCCAGTGGCCGAGCAGGGAAGAGTGTTCCGGGTGTACTCCACCCACCCAAGTTTCCGGCTCCAGGTGGTGGGGTTGGTCAAGATGAGGCACCTAAGCGTCATCTCCAGGTCTTGATTGGCACGCTCCAAATGGCCATTGGACTAGGGATGAAACTCGGAGGACAGGCTGGCCGACGACTCAATGAGGGTGCAGAACACCTTCCAGAATCGGGATGAGAATTGAGGACCACGATCAGAGACCATGTTGACAGGGAGTCCATGGATTCGGAAGACGTGCTGCACAATGAGCTCGGCCGTCTCCTTGGCTGAACTGAAGGTAACTTGGGTAGAGGGATGAAATGAGCGGCTTTAGAGAACCTATCTGCTACTATCAGAATAGTGGTGTTGCCATCAGACAGAGGAAGCCCAGTGACAAAATCCAGAGATATATGGGACCACAGGCGATGAGGAACAGGGAGTGGCTGAAGGAGGCCAGCCGGAGCTTGCCGTGGTGTGTGCTCAGAATAAGACTCCATGCATGTGTTGACGAAGGCTGAGACGTCAGGAACCATAGTGTCCACCAGAAGCGTTGTCTGAGGATGGGTTCGACGGGAGCTGGGATGGCAGGTGAGCTTGGAGGAATGAGCCCATTCCATGACCTCAGATTGGGCCAAATATCTGAGTCCTGGGACACCCCTAGGGTCCGGCTGGGAACTTTGTACCTTGCAAACCAGGCTCTCGATACCCCAGACAACTGTACCTGCAAGACATGAGGTTGGGAGGATGGTTTCAGACTCAGAAGGTGTGGCAGCGGAACTATACAGGCGAGAGAGCGTCAGGCTTCACAATCTTGGACACTGGGCGGTAGGAGATGGTGAAGTTGAACCTAGTGAATAACAGCCCAATGGGCTGCCTAGAGTTAAGGTGCTTGGCGGTGTGGAGATATTCTAAATTCTTATGTTTGGTCCACACCAAAAATGGATGTTCTGCCCCTTCCAGCCAGTGCTTCCACTTCTCCAACACCATCTTGACCACCAGAAGTTCCCGATTTCCTACGTTGTAGTTTCTCTCAACGGAGTTGAGACAATGGCACAGGAATGAACAGGGATGCAGCTTTTGGTCCTTGACAGGCCGCTGGGACAGGACGCCCCCCACTCCAATGTCAGAAGCGTCTACCTCAACCATAAACTGATGGGTCCGGATGGATGAGGATGGGGGCTGTAGTAAACCAGTGCTTGGTCAACAGCTGGGGACCATGTGAACAGCACCTTGGAAGAAGTGCGTGCAGAGAGGGGAGCCGCCAGGGTGCTGCAGCTGCATTATGGATGTGGGTTGGGGCCAAACCACCACCACTCTCACCTTTTCAGGATCAATAGGAACATTCCCTTCAGCGACGACGTATCCCAGAAAGGAGATAGTGGAGTGGTGGAATTCACACTTCTTTGCTTTCACAAACAGCTGGTTCTCTAGGAGGAGCTGAAGGACCTGTCAGACAAGGAGGATGTGTTCTTGAGCAGAACGAGAGAAAACAAGGATGTCGTCGAGGTAGACAAACGCACAAATCGATTCAACATGTCACGGAGCACATCACTAACCAGGGCCTGGAACACTGCTGGTGAGTCCAAATGGCATGACTCCGTGTCAACTAGCTGCATTGAAGGCTGTCTTCCACTCGTTTCCTTCGTGTATTTGTCATGGGCTGTTCTAAAACTACTTGTGCATTGATGTTGCTAACCATTTGTTTACATTTTGTTCAGTCATGTTACCTCATTGGTTAGCAAGTTAACAACCTGGTAAATTTACCAGTATATCCAAACATTTAGGGGCACAGAAAGAAAGGAAAAGGTTTAGCTTCAGGTGATCTATGATCATATCAATGGGCCAGGGTTCTGGTCTAGAAGCATGGCTCCTATAGTTTTGCTTCGGTACTGCAGTTTAACTGACGCCCGACCAAGAAAGACAATTTCCATAGACAGTCACATAGAGAAGTCAGATTTGAAAATTCCTAATAAGACACTTTAGTCATCACCTTTGCACAAAACATAAATGTAATTATTTACATAATTGTCGCTGAGGCCAATTTTTTTCCCCCTCCCATCACTCACAACCGAAGACCATGGCATTGTTGAATACTTGTTTCTGATTGGCTTGAAGGGCATTCTAGAGCGTGCATTATTTTCCTAGAATGTACAGTATATTTGCACGGTAGAATTCAATGGCTTCAATGGCTGCATTCTTACATGTCCTATGTTTGAGCTGCTTTTGAACGCAAAAGTCGAATTGAAAACATTGACATTTTGTAATTCAATGTTCATAATGGCAAGCTAGGACAGATGGTTTGGTTAACAAAACTAGCAAGTGTCTTTTGTTTGGTTACCACGGCAGCTACTGTAGTTGAACTTGGAAGCTATTTCAGTGGATGTTGAACACATTACTAGTGCCATGTTATAAAAAGGATAACTAACAGCTCTGTACATTGTCTGGAAAATAATGCAACTTTGTAGGTCAGTTTCACTCCGCTAGCACGTCGTGGAACACATCTACGTCATTCATTATTTTCTATAGAACACATGTGGACAAAACATTTGTTAGATTTCTTTCAACAACATTTAATTGGTAAGCATTTGAGAGGACATTAGTGGCACCATTACTATGGTAAAAAAAAAGGTGTGGTTATAAAAACAAAATGGAGAAAACTTGAAAGCCTGTCTGTCAGTGAATTAATGTAAAATAAATATAGTTATCTTTGAATGGTTGTTAATGGCAGAGCTGGGCATTTGCCAAGTACAGAGTGAGAATCTTCCAGACTCTTAAAAAAAATTTTTTTTTTTTTTTTTACCCCTTTTTCTCCCCAATTTTGTAGTATCCAATTGTTTTAGTAGCTAGTATCTTGTCTCATCGCTACAACTCCCGTTTGGGCTCGGGAGAGACGAAGGTTGAAAGTCATGCGTCCTCCGATACACAACCCAACCAAGCCGCACTGCTTCTTAACACAGCGCCATCCAACCCGGAAGCCAGCCGCACCAATGTGTCGGATGAAACACCGTGCACCTGGCAACCTTGGTTAGCGCGCACTGCGCCCGGTCCACCACAGGAGTCGCTGGTGCACGATGAGACAAGGATTTCCCTACCGGCCAAACCCTCCCTAACGCGGACGACGCTAGGCCAAATTTGCGTCGCCCCACAGACCTCCCGGTCACAGCCGGTTACGACAGAGCCTGGGCGTGAACCCAGAGTCTCTGGTGGCACAGCTGGCGCTGCAGTACAGCACCCTTAATTAACCACTGCGCCACCCGGGAGGCCGAACACAGTGGCTTCTTGATTATTCCTTACATATTCATCTGCCTGCCATGTTTTTGGATGAAGTGATGATGTTGTTGCTGCTCCCTGTGCACACTGAGTGCAGTGTGATGTTAGTCCGTCTAAACCGGATGCAACCTGGATATAGACAGTCCATGAATCTGAATCTGCGTATGTGAACGTGAGTAGATTACCTTGCAAACAATGGTCGGACATCTTGGACACAGTCTCCAGTTCTTATTATACTTCAGTGGCTCATATCATAGCAGTTGGTGAATGAATGACAGATCCCTTGCATATCATTATCACAAACCTGATGTTAAAGACGTTTTCAATGTAATGCATCTCAATCGGATAATAGTGCTTTCACAATGTAGAAACCTAAAATTCAACAAAATACTTAGTAGTTTCAGGTATTCGTATCAACATTTTAGCTTTTATAATAAACTGTGTTCCATATTAGTTTTCTAGTGCACACCATGTGCTTCAAAAGTAGCTAAAATTCATGTATCCCCCATTTTATATACATTTTTTCCCCCTCCTAGTGCTTCTAAGTTTTTAAAGTTGGGAGCACCCGTGATGTGAAGGTTTGCTTTTGATTTGATTCGCAGTGTAGCACTTTGGTGTATAAATACAATGTCATGCAAACAAAGCCCCTTTAGGCCATTATCAGATGTTATTTGGTCTTGACAGAGCTCTATGTAGTATTTGGTAAACAACATGACCAAAAGTAGGTGCATACCTGCTCATCAAACATCTCATTCCAAAATCATGGGCATTAATATGTCCCCCCCTTTGCTGCTATAACAGGATCTACTCTTCTGGAAAGGCTTTCCATTAGATGTTGGAACATTGCTGAGGGGACTTGCTTCCATTCAGCCACAAGAGCATTAGTGAGGTCGGGCACTGATGTGGGGCAATTGGGCAGAGCTCGCAGTTGGTGTTCCAATTCATCCAAAAGGTGTTCGATGGGGTTGAGGGCAGGGCTCTGTGCTGGCCAGTCAAGTTCTTCCACACTGATCTCAACAAACTATTTCTGTATGGACCTCACTTTGTGCACATTGTTATGCTGAAACAGGAAAGGGCCTTCCCCAAACTGATGCCACAAAAGTGGAAGCACAGGATCGTCTAGAATGTCATTGCAAGCTGTAGCATTAAGATTTCCCTTTACTAGAACAAAGGGGCCTAGTCCGAACCCTGAAAAACAGCCATAGACCATTATTCCTCCTCCACCCAACTTTACAGTTGGCAGTTAGCGTTCTGGCATCTGACAAACTGCCAAATGGTGAGGTGTGATTTATCACTCCAGAGAACGTGTTTCCACTGCTCCAGAGTCCAATGTAGGCGAGCTTTACACCACTCCAACTGACGCTTGGCATAAGCTTGTGTTTGGCTGCTCGGCCATGGAAACCAATTTTATGAAGCTCCCGACTAACAGTTCTTGTGCTGACGTTGCTTCTAGAGGTAGTTTAGAATTCTGTAGTGAGTGTTGCAACCGAGGACAGACGATTTTTACATGCTTCAGCACCCCCGGCGATCCTGTTCTTTGAGCTTGTGTGACCTACCACTTCGCAGCTGAGCCGATGTTGCTCCTAGACGTTTCCACTTCACAATAACAGCACTTACAGTTTACTTAGGCAGCACTAGCAGGGCCGAAATTTGACACACTGACTTGTTGGAAAGGTGGTATCCTATGACAGTGCCACATTTTAAAAGTCACTGAGCTCTTCAGTACAGGCCAGGATAAGAAACGGAATGGTGCTAAGCACAGGCAAAATCCTAGAGGAAAACCTGGTTCATTCTGCTTTCCAACAGAAACTGGGAAATGAATTCAACTTTCAGCAGGACAGTTACCTGAAACACAAGCCCAAATCTACAATGGAGTTGCTTACCAATAAGACAGTGAATTATCCAGAGTGGCCGATTTTACAGTTTTGATTTAGATTGACTATTTATGGCAAGACTAGAAAATGGTTGTCTAGCAATGATCAACAACCAATTTGACAGAGCTTGAAGAATGTTGAAAAGAATAAATGGGCAAATGTTCCACAATTCAAGTGTGGAAAGCTCTTAGAGACTTACCCAGAAAGACTCACAGCTGTAATCGCTGCCAAATGTGCTTCAATGAAGTATTGACTCAGGGGTGTAAATACTTAAGTAAATTAGATTTCTGTATTTCACTTTCAATACATTTGAAAACATTTCTAAAAACATGTTTTCGCTTTGACATTATGGTTTATTGTATATAGATGGGTGAGATAAAAAGAAAAAATGTATTTAGTCAATTTTGAATTCAGGCTGTAACGAGACGTATGTGGCAGGGACTCCAGACAATCACGGATTATAAAGGGAAAACCATCCACATCGTGGACATGGACATCTTGCCTGCCTGCCCTCCAGGACAAGCTAAACACCTTCTTCACCCACTTCGAGGGAAACACTGTGCTACCGATGCAGCCCTCTCCATGAACTGTTTTGCTATCATGCTAAACTACAGGACTGTTTTGCTATCACAGACTGGAACATGTTCCGGGATTCTTCCGATGACATTGAGGAATACACCACATCAGTCACTGGCTTTATCAATAAGTGCATTGAGGATGTCGTCCCCACAGTGACTGTACGTACATAGCCCAACCAGAAGCCATGGATTACAGGCAACATTTGCACTGAGCTAAAGGGTAGAGCTGCCGCTTTCAAGGTGTGGGACTCTAACCCGGAAGCTTACAAGAAATCCAGCTATGCCCTGCGACGAACAATCAAACAGGCAAAGCGTCAATACAGGGCTAAGATTGAATCATACTACACCGGCTCTGATGCTCGTCGGATGTGGCAGGGCTTGTAAACTATTACAGACTACGAAGGGAAGCACAGCCGCGAGCTGTCCAGTGACACAAGCCTACCAGATGAGCTAAATCACTTCTATGCTCGCTTTGAGGCATGCATGAGAGCGTCAGCTGTTCCGGACGACTGTGTCATCACGCTCTCCGTAGCCGACGTGAGTAAGACCTTTAAAACAGGTCAACATTCACAAGGCTGTGGGGCCAGATGGATTACCAGGACATGTGCACCGGGCATGTGCTGACCATCTGGCAGGTGTCTTCACTGACATTTTCAACATGTCCCCGATTGAGTCTGTAATACCAACATGCTTCAAGCAGACCACCATAGTCCCTGTGCCCAAGAACACAAAGGCAACCTGCCTAAATGACTACAGACCCATAGCACTCACGTCCGTAGCCATGAAGTAGCTTTGAAAGGCTGGTCATGGCTCACATCAACACCATTATCCCAGAAAACCTAGACCCACTCCAATTTGCATACCGCTCAAACAGATCCACAGATGATGCCATCTCTATTGCACTCCACACTGCCCTTTCCCACCCAGACAAAAGGAACACCTAAGTGAGAATGCTATTCATTGACTACAGCTCAGCGTTCAACACCATAGTACCCTCAAAGCTCATCACTAAGCTAAGGACCCTGGGATTAAACACCTCCCTCTGCAACTGGATCCTGGACTTCCTGATGGGCCACCCCAGGTGGTGAGGGTAGGTAGCAACGAATCTGCCACGCTGATCCACAACACTGGAGCTCCCCAGGGATGCGTGTTCAGTCCCCTCCTGTACTCCCTGTTCACCCACGACTGCATGGCCAGGCACGACTCCAACAGCATCATTAAGTTTGCTGACAACACAACAGTGGTAGGCCTGATCAACGACGAGACAGCCTATAGGGAGTAGGTCAGAGCCTGCCCTGAACTTTAGTCACTGTCACTACCACTCTGTTACTCTACCATGCACGTTTAGGGCAGCAGCCTCTTATGTAAACTCAGCAAAAAAAGAAGCGCCCCTTTTTCAGGACCCTGTCTTTTCAAAGATAATTCATAAAAATCCAAAAAACTTCACATATCTTCATTGTAAAGAGTTTAAACACTGTTTCCCATGCTTGTTCAATGAACCTTAAACAATGAATAAACATGCACCTGTGGAACGGTCGTTAAGACACTAACAGCTTACGTCTGGGACCTGTTGGATCGGAGGGTGAGGGCCAGGGCCATTCCCCTCAGAAATGTCAAGGGAACAGGTGCCTTGGTGGAAGAGTGGGGTAACATCTCACAGCAAGAACTGGCAAATCTGGAGCAGTCCATGAGGAGGAAATGCACTGCAGTACTTAATGCAGCTGGTGGCCACTCCAGATGCTGACGGTTACTTTTGATTTTGATCCCCTTTGTTCAGGGACACATTATTCCATTTCTGTTAGTCACATGTTTGTGGAACTTGCTCACTTTCTCAGTTGTTGAATCTTATGTTCATACAAATATTTACACATGTTAAGTTTGCTGAAAATAAACGCAGTTGACAGTGAGAGGACGTTTCTTTTTTTGCCGAGTTTGTGTCCATTACAATCTAGAATAGGAATGCATGATTTGGAAAACAACAATGAAGGCAATGCGGGTGCCAGCTATAAAATGTGCCAGGTGAAAAAGTTTGTACAGGGCCTGGTCTGACTAGAGATTTGCTATGCAGACGACACACAATTAATCTTCTCCTTTCCCCCTTCTGATGACCAGGTGGCGAATCGCATCTCTGCATGTCTGGCAGACATATCAGTGTGGATGACGGATCACCACCTCGAGCTGAACCTCGGCAAGACGGAGCTGCTCTTCCTCCCGGGGAAGGACTGCTCGTTCCATGATCTCGCCATCACGGTTGACAACTCCATTGTGTCCTCCTCCCAGTGCGCTAAGAACCTTGGCGTGATCCTGGACAACACCCTGTCATTCTCAACTAACATCAAGGCGGTGGCCCGTTCCTGTAGGTTCATGCTCTACAACATCCGCAGAGTACGACCCTGCCTCACACAGGAAGCGGCGCAGGTCCTAATCCAGGCACTTGTCATCTCCCGTCTGGATTACTGCAACTCGCTGTTGGCTGGGCTCCCTGCCTGTGCCATTAAACCCCTACAACTCATCCAGAACGCCGCAGCCCGTCTGGTGTTCAACCTTCCCAAGTTCTCTCACGTCACCCCGCTCCTCCACTCTCTCCACTGGCTTCCAGTTGAAGCTCGCATCCGCTACAAGACCATGGTGCTTGCCTACGGAGCTGTGAGGGGAACGGCACCTCAGTACCTCCAGGCTCTGATCAGGCCCTACACCCAAACAAGGGCACTGCGTTCATCCACCTCTGGCCTGCTCGCCTCCCTACCACTGAGGAAGTACAGTTCCCGCTCAGCCCAGTCAAGACTGTTCGCTGCTCTGGCCCCCCAATGATGGAACAAACTCCCTCACGACGCCAGGACAGCGGAGTCAATCACCACCTTCCGGAGACACCTGAAACCCCACCTCTTTAAGGAATACCTAGGATAGGATAAGTAATCCTTCTCACCCCCCCCCCTAAAAGATTTAGATGCACTATTGTAAAGTGGCTGTTCCACTGGATGTCATAAGGTGAATGCACCAATTTGTAAGTCGCTCTGGATAAGAGCGTCTGCTAAATGACTTAAATGTAAATGTAATTTGCAATGTCTTCTTGATCTGGGGAAACACCGGGGAAGTTCTTGGGATCTCATTGAACAGAGAAGTTTGTCCAGTGAAATGGGTTACTCCTTATGTGAATTAATGAGAAGATATAACAGACCTCAATTCAAACTTTTGGAAAATAATTTTAAATTGACAAGTTGAAACATAGACTATAGATAATTAGCAGGCAGCGCGTGTTAAATGCATTGTTGCGTAACGAGCATGTTTTGGAACAGTGAGGGCATTCTGACATCCCATGCATAAAACAACTCATGCTGGGGCGACCGTTAGAGATATTTGGAACTCACACGTGAAAAGGTTAACATGCTGTGTGTGACTGCTGTCTTTCCATCATCCCTATGCAGTGGTGTATTGGTGCTTTACCATCATGCTGTGTGTGTGACTGCTGTCGGGGAAATGTCCTGTATTTACCAAATCATGAGAGCAAACCACACACAAGTCAGAGTTATCATAAAGTCCATCTTTAATTATATGAGCTCCATCACAACCCTGTGACTCTCAGATCAATTCAGTGTTTTTCTAATGAATTCTCTGAGAGTCCTTACACATTGCAACTGAGATCCTTTATAGCAAAGACCCACATAGCCAGACAGCATTGGCCATAAATTATCGTTCAGCTTTGTCTCCTAAACTATGTGCTTTTCTTGCTCTCAGGACCATAAAACAAAACCTATCAACAGGCATATATCAAATACCCCCTCCTTGACAAGATCACAGAGACACAGTGACTGGCACACAGACATTGTGGAGCCAAGAGATAATTGATTTAAAAGATATGTTTACATATGAAGACAAGCTTGACCCCTCCCCTCTCTGCGGCCCAAGTAACTGACCCCATGTCAGAGAACAGATAACTGCAACCGGGCTAAACAGTATTATCCAAAAATAGACATTCTGATGAGAAGTAACTCAAGCATATAATGAATATACATTTATCTCTGTTACCAACTAATTCTGATTATTCCCCAACACTGCTGTCTTTCCATCATCCCTATGTAGTGGTGCTTGGAGAAGTGGATATACTCTAATTTAGCCAAAAGTTCCCAAACAGCCCACCCAGCGAAGGACAGGCTCCCTGTGTAAAAAAAATACTAGATTTTCCTGTAGATTTGTCAGATTTTCACTCAAAATCACACTTTTTTTAAATAGAAAAAAAATGTGACACTTTCAGATTACAACAATGCTTAAACCACATCAATCTGATTGGGTGGGCCTGTCAGGGCCTGGCTCCCCAGTGGGTGGGCCTCTGTCCACTCAGGTCCATCCATGTCTACGCCCCTGATGCAAACAGGGCATGATGACAATTGCGCATCACAGATAGCCTACTAACCAACATTTCACAAATCACCTATTAACCAACACTTCGGATTAAAGCTTTTCAAATTTTATTTTATTTTATTTATTTAACCTTTATTTAACCAGGTAGGCTAGTTGAGAACAAGTTCTCATTTGCAACTGCGACCTGGAATTCTTAGGTTGCATGCCCATTGTTGCCTTAGTTAGCATTTACAATTTAGCAATTAGCAATTTATTAGCAATTTATATACACGTAGGTTGGAGTCATTAAAACTCGTTTTTCAACCACTCCACAAATTTCTTGCAAAAACTATAGTTTTGGCAAGTCGGTTAGGACATCTACTTTGTACATGACACAAGTAATTTTCCCAACAATTGTTTACAGACAAATTATTTCACTTATAATTCACTGTATCACAATTCCAATGGGTCAGAAGTTTACATACACTAAGTCAACTATCCATTTAAACAGCTTGGAAAATGCCTGAAGGTACCACGTTTATCTGTACAAACCGTAGTACACAAGTATAAACACCATGGGACCACGCAGCCTTCATACGGAAGGAGACGCTTTCTTTCTCCTAGAGATGAACGTACTTTGGTGTGAAAAGTGCATATCAATCCCAGAACAACAGCAAAGGACCTTGTGAAGATGCTGGAGGAAACAGGTACACAATTATCTATATCCACAGTAAAACGAGTCCTATATTGACATAACCTGAATGGCCGCACAGCAAGGAAGAACCCACTGCTCCAAAACCGCCATAAAAAAACAGACTACAGTTTGCAACTGCACATGGGGACAAAGATCGTACTTTTTGGAGAAATGTCCACTAGTTTGATGAAACAAAAATACAACTGATGGCCATAATGACCATTGTTATATTTGGAGGAAAAAGGGGGAGGATTGCAAGCTGAAGAACACCATCCCAACCATGAAGCACGGGGGAGGAAGCATCATGTTGTGGTGGTGCTTTGCTGTAGGAGGGTCTGGTTCACTTCACAAAATAGATGGCATCATGAGGAAGGAAAATTAAGTGAATATATTGAAGCAACATCTCAAGACATCAGTCAGGAAGTTAAAGCTCGGTCGCATATGGGTCTTCCAAATGGACAGTGACCCCAATAATACTTCCAAAGTTGTGGCAAAATGGCTTCAGGACAACAAAGTCAAGGTATTGGAGTGGCCATCACAAAGCCCTGACCTCAATCCCATAAAAATTTGTTGGCAGAACTGAAAAAGCATGTGTGAGTAAGGAGGCCTACAAATCTGACTCGGTTACAGCAGCTCTGTCAGGAGGAATGGGCCAAAATTCACCCAACTTATTGCGGGAAGCTTGTGGAAAGCTACCCGAAACTTTTTGACCCAAGTTAAACAATTTAAAGGCAATGCTACCAAATACTAATTGAGTGTATGTAAACTTCTGACCCACTGGGAATGTGATGAATGAAATAAAAGCTGAATAATTCTCTCTACTATTATTCTGACATTTCACATTCTTAAAATAAAGTGGTGATCCTAAATGACCTAAGACAGGGAACTTTCACTTGGATTGAATGTCAGGAATTGTGAACACAGAGTTTAGGTGTATTTGGCTAAGGTGTATGTAAACTTCTGACTTCAACTGTATCAGTTGAAACATCTTTCCTACCCTACTGGCTACCGATGTCATTCTTCTGTGAGCTGCTCCATGTCAAAACCAGTTGAGAGCTGAACACTCTTGCTACCTGCAGATGATATTCCTCTGAAACTAGGCTGTGTGCAATGCGCATGTGAATATATTTCACAGGCTTTTCGATTGTGTAGGCTGCTTTCTACATGATTTCTCCATTGTACTACATAATTGATAAGTCGTATACCTCGACTACACTACACTGATACGCATCAGTAGGTATTAAGAAGTGAGTATACCTGCGTGCTTATACCTGCGTATACCCTCCACTACACCACTGGCTCTTTTGTGTTTTACAAAAAAATCAACATGAGTAAGCTGGTATTACGATTGCTGTCCTTTCAGAATCACAAACTTGTCACACACTGAAGGCCTATAGGTTTGCCACTGGGCAAACATGTCTATAATATATATACAGGCTGCTAAGATATTAATATTATATTTATGCGCTGAATGAATGGAGGGCTGGTAATTATTTGTTTTCTACTCTGCTGGTTTCTGGAAGAAATTAGAGTCCTTACTGTCCCAGACTGAGTCAAGAAAGAGTACACATGTATCTGACACCAGGACACTCAATATGTGGTCTCGAGATCGGACTACCTCGGACTGCTCCACAAAATCATCCTGTTGTCCCACATTTGGGTATTTTAAATATGGTCACCCTATCCCCGCTAGCACTAGCAGTAACCAGAAATGAACATTATATGTGGATCCCTCCCAACACTTTCCAGCATGAGCTACCAAGGTTGCTAAGATTGTTTTACAATGTCAGAGACCAAGTGTCCCTGTCTGTTTGACATTTTTCAACACTCTCAAGAGTTTGTGTAGCCTGTGTGCAAATGTGTTCCTTCAGTTAAGTTCAACGTTAGGTCTGTAGTTTTTCCATTTTACCTTCAAAGCACTGTGTGTGTGTGTGTGTAATAAGAGAATTCTCTTGTCTCTGTTGGTGTTGTAGGCTTTGAGTCAAAGAGGTAACAGCATGTGTCTGGTTTCAAAGACTGACCTTGTCTCTCTCCAGAACAAACATCTATAATGCAGAACCGCCTCAGCTTGCTTAGGTGACCACGATTTGATATAGGAAGCACTCACTAGGCTAATGACAAACCTGGCAAATAATAGCCTAATTTGTTCTGATCTGAACCTAAACTGGGCTGGGCGCAACATGATATCATAGCAAAACGTCATTCTGTGAAGTTTTTGCGAAAAGAAAACAACAGATGATGTTTATGTCAATACATTGCAGTAAATAGGAAAATAAGATTGTCAATGAATTTAGGTTTGTCAATACATTGTAGTAAATGGGAAAAAACTGTCAACCATCCTTTACCCACTCTCTTTCTCTTTCTTTCGGTCTCTCTCCCTCTCCCTTCTCTCTCACTTTCTTTGCCTACCTCTGTCTCTCTACCTCCTCTTTATCCCCCTTCACTTCTATCTCCATAATCCTTCTTTTACCCCCTCCACTCTCTCCCCCCTCTCTCTCCTATTTTCCTCTCCTCTCTTTCCCTATCCCCCTGTCTCTTTCTCTTCCCTCCTCTCTTCTCCCCTCCCTCCGTCAATCTCCCCCTCTCTCCCCTCACTCTCCCCTTCTCTCTCTCACCCTCCCTTCCTTTCATCTCTCTCTCTGTCTCTCTTTCTCTCTCTCTCACCTCCACAGACTGGAAATTGACATATAGAAGTCAATACATTGCATTGAATGCAATAATTGTCAAGGATATTGACTGATAGGATTGTGTCAGGATTGCATAAATCAATACATCGCATTCAAGGCAAAACGTTGATGATAAAGCTGCAATAGGTAAATTGGTGAAAGACTCAGACAGACAGACACAGACCTCTGTGACAGTTTTCTGGCCAGGAGGCTATCTACCAAAAGCTGCAACAGTCTCACCCTTCATCTGAACCCCTCTCCCCCCAGCACGGCCGGACCTAGCTTTTTGGGGACCCTATGTCCGATTTGGTGGACCCCTTCTTGATGGCAGAGAGAATAGTTTTTTAAATATATTTGTTTAAACATTTCCTGTGATTCTCTCCATTTTACCTTGAGGTGTAGGGAAAATGTTGTGATTTTAAAGTAAATTGGGGGGGATTGAGGACCCCCTAGCGGCCGGGGGCCCTAAGCAACCCCTTATATTGCTTAAGCCCAGGGCCGGCCCTCGCCCCCAGGACTGCCTGACTCACCACCTGAGAACAGACTTAATGCCTTCTCCCTTGTCAAGGAAACCACCATTACTGAACTCTTCTCTAAATTCAAAACCACAACCTGCGCCGTTGACCCCTTGCCCACCGCCATAGTTATCTGCCCCCTGGTGGTCACAATTGTAAATGCACCAACTACAGGCCAAACTCAACCCCTCCCTTCCTCACTAATGTGGTAGCATGACAAATCCAACAACACATCACCTCTCATGAACTTTTCAAATCACTCCAGACGGGTTTCCGGGCTATGCATAGCACTAAAACTGCCTTGGTAAAGGTAGTGAACGACCTCTGTGCTGCTGATGCTGTAAACATTGCCATCCTCATCATCCTCATCTGCAGCATTTGACACTGTCATTTTTCAATCATGCTGGGGTAGACTACTCCGGTTGACGAATGTGCTTAATATTAGCAGCTGAGAAATAAATATAGTAGAAGCAAGGATCCTCCTCTTTTTAGTGGCAACCATTATAACTCTGCTTTCACACGGGATGGTGTATAGAAATGTCTGTGCTTATAAGAACATGTATTTCACTCCATGCATCAACCACTGTTTGAGGAGCAGTCTCTCGCTACACGACAGTTGATATTCTGCCCAAACTCTGTATGCCACGGGCTCTCCAACCCTGTTCCGAAAGCTACCCGGTGCTTAATTTGGGAAAACAAGTGAAATCTGTTCGGGAACATCGATAGTAACATGTTTTCACAACAAAACATATTTCATGAATGAAACTGTTGACAGCCCCTCTCTCTGCAAGCTGGATAAAGGAATTGAGAGAGGAGGAGATGGAAACGCAAGGTGATGAGATATTCTGTAGGTAAAGGTAAAGTGTCAGCCCATTCATAATGAAAATATAAAGAATGCCCTATTACTAGGCTATTCAAAATCAAATACAAATTCACTATAATTGTAGGTTATAACTATACTCTGCAAGCCGCCCTGCACAGTCAATGAACCAACAGCATCTCCTAGGCCTATAGGCCTACGTTCTATACCAGACTCATGGATAGAACGTTTGGAGTGTAGCATAGTGTAACCAGTCCATCCAGTTTGCATAATAATACACTTATAGACAATTAATAGAGTTTGTTTCATTTTGGAGATTAGCTTGACCAATTATGTACCAAAGTGCATTTCTGATGCGTCAGCGCCATTCATGTACCGAGTGCATAGGAGGAGATTACCGTGACTCAACGGTCATGTGGACTTTGTGGTCATGACTGCCGGTAATACGGTCACTGCAACAGCCCCAATTTCAATTTAATTGACCACCAGAGCAACAACACAAGTTATATAATCTGTGAGAAGGTACACACATACCTACAATGCAAAATTTGCTGTCCTTTCAGCTCCATGGACAGCACAATGGACAGCTCCATGGACAGCCACAGGCATCAAACAGGACAAACTAGGCTACTATACTGAACAAAAATATAAACACACGTAAAGTGTTGGTCCCATGTTTCATGAGCTGAAATAAAAGATCCCAGAAATTTTCCAGGTGCACAAAAGCTTATTTCTCTAAAAATGTTATGCAGAAATGTGTTAGTGAGCATTTCAACTTTGCCAAGATAATCCATCTACCTGACAGGTGTGGCATATCAAGAAGCTGATTAAGCAGCCAAGTCTACGACCATAAGGCTCCTTAAAACTTCTTATGGCTGCAGGGGCAGTATTCAGTAGCTTGTATGAAAAGGTGCCCAGAGTAAACGGCCAGCTCCTCAGTCTCAGTTGCTAATATATGCATATTATTATTAGTATTGGATAGAAAACACTCTAAAGTTTCCAAAACTGTCAAAATATTGTCTGAGTATAACAGAACTGATATTGCAGGCGAAACCCTGAGGAAAATCAAACCAGGAAGTGGCTTCTATTTTGAAAACTCCATGTTCCATAGCCTGCCTTTGCTCCATTTAAAGGGATATCAACCAGATTCCTTTTCCTATCGCTTCCTCAAGGTGGCAACAGTCTTCAGACATAGTTTCAGGCTTTTATTTTGAAAAATGAGCCAGAAAGATAACATAGTGTCAGGTGTTCGCATGAGTTTTGCTCACGCAACAGAGTTTGGGCAGCCATTGCCTTTCCCTCTCCTACTGAAAAATACAGTTGCGGTAGATATATTATTGATTATATATTTTAAAAACAACCTGGGGATTGATTATAAAAAACGTTTGACATGTTTCTGTGGACATTACGGAAACTATTTGGAATTTGTCGGCGTTGTCGTGACCGCTCTTTCCTGTGGATTTCTGAACATAACGCGCCAAACAAATGGAGGTATTTTGGATATAAAAATCATCTTTATGGAACAAAAGGAACATTTATTGTGTAACTGGGAGTCTCATGAGTGAAAACATTATGAAGATCATCAAAGGTAAACGATTAATTTGATTGCTTTTCTGATTTTCGTGACCAAGCTACTTGATGCTAAGTGTACATAATGTTTTGTCGAGCGATCGATAAACTTACACAAACGCTTGGATTGCTTTCGCTGTAAAGCATATTTTCAAAATCTGACACGACAGGTGGATTAACAAAAGGCTAAACTGTGTTTTCCTATATTGCACTTGTGATTTCATGAATATAAATATTTTTTGTAATATTGTTTGAATGTGGCGCTATGCAATTCAGTGGTTGTTGATGACAATTATCCCGTTAACGGGATTGCAGCCATAACAAGTTTTAACAGCTTCTACCCCCAAGCCATAAGACTGCTGAACAATTAATCAAATGGCCACCGGACTATTTACATTGACAACCGCCCCAACCTTTACCCCCTGTATATAGCCTCTTAATCGTTATGTAATTTTCTTGTGTTACTTTTTGATGTTATTTAATTTTTTTACTTATATTTTCTTAACTCTATTTCTTGAACTGTATTGTTGATTTAAGGGCTTGTAAGTAAGCAATTCACGGTAAGGTCTACACCCGTTGTATTCGGTGCATGTGACAAATACAATCAGCATAATTCCATTACCGTGAAATTCCCCTTAGGCTATGTTCTGATTAGTTGTGTTGATGGCATTGGAATTGCTGCCTCACATCTTTCATGGCAGTTTTTTAATAGTTAATTTGTTACTGTCTCTGATGATGGAACACACACACACACTGGGGCTAATCTTGCAATGCGGGTCCTTCATAAAGTAATGATTGGTTTGGCTCCTCTC